>NW_012112031.1:331365-331712 GCF_000951035.1 Colobus angolensis palliatus
AATCCTGGCCCACCCCCCAGTAGTCACATATCAAATCCTGGCCCACCCCTCGCTAGTCACATATCGAATCCTGGCTCATCCCGCACCAGTCACACATCAAATCCTGGCCCACTCCTCACTGGTCACATACCAAATCCTGGCTCACCCCTCACTAGTCACATATCAAATCCTGGCTCATCCCTCACTAGCCACATATCAAATCCTGGCCCACCCCTCACTAGTCACATATCGAATCCTGGCCCACCCCTCAGTAGTCACATATCAAATCCTGGCCCACCCCTTTACTAGTCACACATCAAATCCTGGCTCACCCCTCACTAGTCACATATCAAATCCTGGCTCACCCC
>NW_012112031.1:332539-341985 GCF_000951035.1 Colobus angolensis palliatus
ATATCAAATCCTGGCTCACCCCTCACTAGTCACATATCGAATCCTGGCTCACCCCTCACTAGTCACATATCGAACCCTAGCTCACCCCCGACTAGTCACGTATCAAATCCTGGCTCACCCCCTTACTAGTCACATATTGAATCCTGGCTCACCCCTCACTAGTCCCATATCGAATCCTGGCTCACCCCTTACCAGTCACACATCGAATCCTGGCACGCCTCCTTACCAGCCACATATCCTTGGGCCTGTCACTTACCCTCTCTGAGACTCCAAGTCCCATCTGGTAAATGGAGTTAAACTTAGCAGGAATTTGATCCAATGAGATGTGATAACATATCCAGGACACAGTAAATATGCAGTTACCTTTTCCTTCCCACCCCACCAACATGTACAGATAGCCCTGAATCGCCTAGACCCTCTCATGACCAAAGGTAATACACGCAGGCCACACGGCAGCTGGACTGTGCAGCCAGGGCCCAGGGCTACCCCAACTGACCTCCACTCCCCTCAGCACCCTCCTCTGACCTCCGAGCTAGCCAGCTGCTGAGCCAATGCTCTGGATCCTTTAGGGCAGTGCAAGCATGTGAGAGGCGTGGGTATGAGGCTGTGAGGGGCTGTGTGTGTGTAAACTGATGTTTATACAGCATTTGATACTGGGTGTGGGTATGAGGCTGTGGGGGGCTGTGTGTGTAAACAGATGTTTTCTTTATACAGCATTTGATATGTTTTCCATTTGTCTTCTAAAGCCCTCCAGTGGCTGCTCCCATCGGTCCATCGCAGTGCTTGATTTTGTGAAGAACCCTGTGGAATGGGGTCTCTTTGGCAGCAGAGAAACGCCTTCCTTTTCCATCAGCACAGAGCAAACACGTGAAGGGAGCTGGGGTTTCTTGCCACCATTTCACCTGAGACCCCTGAAAGCTGCAGCCCACTCTGCAAATACTTTTCTTGGCCCTGGAAGTACAGGGAAGTTTGTTGAGAAGCTGTTCTTAATTTCTCACTTGTTGAAAAATTACCCCAAACAGGAGGAAGACAATTGTGCAAATTCCATTTGATGACTGAGTAGAAGCTCCCGGAGCCCTGGGACGAAGTGAGCAGCACTCCCGGGGGCGAGACGTTGGACATTATTTTTATTTTAACATCTCACATCGCCCCAGGTTCTCTGAGCCAACACCCTCAAAGGGGACAGACAGAGCCAGAGAGGAACTTTTGGGCTGATTACAAGGATTAAGCTGGCCTTGGGAAAAGTCTAAACATCTTTGAAACGCAATTGGAAAGTAATCCAAACTGGGAAGCCTGCAGGCTCAGGGTTCCCAGTTAGAACTGCCTGTCCCAAGTTAATCTTGCTTTGTTTTTTGGGCATCACAGCAAAAAAAAAAAAAAAAAAAAAAAAAAAAAAAAAAAAAAAAATCAAGAATAAGTAAAAGGACAAAAAAGAACAAGAAACAAAGGCAGGCAAGAAGTTTTATCTCTGTCGGGAGAAGAGTCTGCTCTGTGGTCCCCAGACACCTAAGGAAGTTTTTTGGAAGGGAGCCTCTGGCAACCCTTGCAGTTCGCATTCACAGGAGATGTGCCCTATTTTCCACAACAGGCAGCCTCGCCACCAGCCCCAGGAGGGAGGAAGCTCTCTTCTCAGTGTCTGCAGGTTTATTCCTAAATGCCACGGAAGCAGCAGCTGCCAGGGGAAGGGGATACTGCTCAGCCTTTTAAAACTCTCGTGCAGGCTGGAAATCACAGCCATGACCTAAAAAGGCAAAGACCAGATATGCTGAGCTCGCCGCGGATGCAGTCCGCACGCGGCCGCAGGATTTGTCACCACTCAGCCATGTTTAAAAAAGCCAGTCCAGGCAAGACAGTCACAGGCTCCTGTCCGCAGGTGATCACAAACACACTTCACACTGCCTTATGGCTTCTGCAGAGCAAGTGCATATAGCCCGGTCTCGTGTGACCTTCACAGCCAATATTCATTATAATCCCCTCTCACCAATATTGGAAACAGATGCTCACGGGATTGGTGACTCGCCCGGTGTCAAAGTGCCAGGTCCAGATCAAGGCCCTGCAGATCAGGTCTTCTGGGGACGCTTCCAATCCCAGGCTGCTTTCAAGTGGACACGTCCTTCATGTCCCACGGATCGCCACCTCTTCCCTCCTGTTCACGTAGGTGAGAAGGAAGGAGCTGGCAGGCAATGCCCTTCCAGGTGGGCTACAGGAAAGGTTCTTTTCTCACTAGGTTGATCCCTTGGCTTCCCTAGTAAAATGGGGAGCTGTTGAAAAGAAAGAATGGAAACGAGGTAATGATCCTGGAGCTTAATGGAAGGGCCGCAGCCAGCTTTCCACTGTTGACAGGACACAGGACTTCCCAAAGAGTTTTCATGGCAAAACGTCCATCCAGCTACTAAGAAAACAGGACGGACTCACGCGTGCAGGAGAGAAATCACTTGGCAGTCACTGGAAGAGCAGGCTGTGAGGGGAACGGCAAGGACAGAGAAGGGAATGTTCACAGGATAGAAATTCACAGGGCAAGAAGGGTTCCAAGTCAGAAGCGAAACACTTTACACATGACAGAGACTCTACTGCAACTGGACATGCCAGGGCTGGGCTCGGGCGGCCACATTCTGCTCCCACACGTCGCTTCCTTAGACTGTCAGGGAAGGGAGGGCAGCCACTGGGAGGGGCCAAGGTCACGGGCCTGCTAATTCTTTCCTAGAGTCTGTTCTGTTTTCTGTCAGCAGTAAGGAAATACATTCTAGCAAATGACATCCAGTAATGCTCTAATTAATGGCAGTATTTTGTGCTCCGACACGCAGGGAGAAATCACTTCCAGATGGAGAAAATGAAAGCTATTTACACACACACACAAAATCCCTTTATTTTAAGGAAATTTGTATCTCCCAAAGGTGTAGAACTTCGAGGGTCCAAGAGGCTATTCTGATGAATCCTAAACTGGGAATTTTTATTTAATATATAAAATGTAATCGAACCCGTCAGGTAGGCCAGCATGTCATGTGTCCATGTTTCTAAGGCTTTTGCTTCAATGGCCCAGTGCAGCTCTATTTTATTTTTAGGGATCTGACTTGGAGTTGGCAAGAAGTGTGGGCCACTTGCTGTCACCCTCAAGCAGGCAGGTTGCGGCGGGTTGTTCTGAGTGCTCTTCCTGGGGAAGGAATCCCATTTCCAGCTGTGCACTTGCAGCATTTCCCCTGGCATCGTCAACAGGGAACCAGGTCTCCTTATCCGAAGGCAATTCAGGAAGGGTTGGTGCCGTACCCTGCATCAGGCAGCAGCCTCGGACCTGCCCTGCGTGCCCTGTGTTGGTCATGCTGGTCTCGGCTTGTCTGCTCTCAGTCCTGTCTGATCTGCATGGAGGAGCCACCCTAGACGTAAGAAATCAGGCCCCCCTTCTCGGGGATGGGCAGGGTCCTGGGGACTGGCTCTTTGTTCTTCGAGAGAGGAAGGAGCGGCGGTAGTTAGCTTCAATCCCTGAGCTGGGTTTGGAGATCAGAACACCTTGTCCACTATGCCTCCTGTTTCACTGTTCGAGTCCACACAGAATGTTCTCTGGCCGAGGCACCCGCTAAGCCAGCTTTCAGAGAAGTCCCCATAGTAAGAGCAGATTGAATCCTTTATTGATTATACAAATTATCACTATTTATTTTAAACCCAAAGTGACTTCAAAGTTGCTTGTTTTTTGGTTTTTAAAGGGGCTAGAGAAAATGGACTGAGGGGAAGGAATGGGCACAATATCTAGGTTTGGCTGAATCACAGAGCTGTTAGCTGCTGCTTTCATCCATGGGTGCTCCTTTTACTTTATTATTATTTTTTTAGACAGTCTTGCTCCGTCCCCCAGGCTGGAGTGCAATGGCATGATCTTGGCTCACCACAGCCTCTGCTTCCCGGGTTCAAGAGATTCTCCCGCCTCAGCCTCCCAAATACCTGGGGTTACAGGTGCCCACCACCACACCCGGCTTATTTTGTGTTTTTAGTAGAGATGGGGTTTCACCGCATTGGCCAGGCTGGTCTCGAACTCCTGACCTCACATGATCCACCTGCCTTGGCCTCCCAAAATGCTGGAATTACAGGCATGAGCCACCGTGCCCGGCCTAATTTTTTTTAACAGAGATGGGGTCTCACTCTGTTGCCCAGGCTTGTCTTGAAGTCCTGGGCTTAAGCAATCTTCCCACCTCAGCCTCCCAAAGCGTGTGAGCCACTGCACCCGGCCTAGGGTGCTCCTTTGATAAGTTATTTTTGAAGCAATGTTAATAAATAAAGCTTCCGCTTGGGGTTTGGTCATCAAAAGAAGAAGAATCCTAAGTAGTATGTTCAGAGCCCAATTCCTGGCTTGGTCCCCACCAACAAAAGTTGAGTCTCGCTGTCTTCCAGGCTGGAGTGCAGTGGCAGGACCTCGGCTCACTGCAACCTCTACCTCCCGGATTCAAGTGATTCTCCTGCCTCAGCCTCCCAAGTAGCTGGGACTACAGGCGCCCATCACCTGCCTGGATTTTTTTTTTTTTAATTTTTAGCAGAGACGGGGTTTCACCATGTTGGCCAGGCTGGTCTCGATCTCCTGACCTCAGGTGATCTGCCCACCTCGGCCTCCCAAAGTGCTGGGATTACAGGCGTGATGGCTCTTAACAAGGTGCAAACATTATAATTACCTACGGGACTTTTAATCTGTATGCCAGGCCCCATCCAAACTGACGGACTCAACATCTCCAGGCATGGTTTTTTTTTTTTTTTTTTGAGATGGAGTCTCGCTCTGCCGCCACGCTGGAGTGCAGTGGTGCGACCTTGGCTCACTGCAGCCTCCACCACCTGGGTTCAAGTGATTCTCCTGCCTCAGCCTCCCGAGTAGCTGGGATTACAGGCACCCATCACCACACCCAGCTAATTTTTGTATTTTTAGTAGACAGGGTTTCACCATGTTGGCCAGGCTGGTCTGGATCTCCTGAGCTGGTGGTCCGCCCGCCTCGGCCTCCCACAGTGCTGGGATTCCAGACGTAGCCCCCGCGCCAGGCTGGCATCTGTAGTTTTTAAAAGGCCCCAGGTGGTTCTGATGCACACCCCCAGAAGAGAAACACAGCGCCTTTACACAGTCCTCAGTCCCCATCAAGGAGACACTGAACAGAACTCCTCCTGACATCCACTGGCTCCTTGGGGATTACTGGCAATGTAACAAATCAAGGCAGCAGCTTCCCGGGCTGTGACCACCAACTGTGGAAAACAGGAGCCGACAGCTCAACGCTGTGACGGAACCGTCCGGAAAACGACTCCTCACCAACGGACCAAAAAGAGAAGCGGGGATGTGTACACAAAACACGGGGAGTGACAAGAACCAGGTGCGGGAGTCCACCGGCTTTCCCAGCTCTCCCGGGTCGAGGACAGACGGCTGAACTGGCCGTGCTATTTGGAGATGGGCCCCACCGCCCCTTCTCAACTGTCCAGCTCAGGCTGCGTAACCACAGAAACCCCGTGGGCTGGGGGGCCTTCTACAGGGCTTCCCGGGGGCTCTCCCGACCCCCTCCCTGCACTCGTCTTATTTGGAATCTCTTCCTCACAGACCTCAACTAAAGGCTGCACGCCCTTCTCACACCACTTATTTTCTCCTCCACATTCTCGAATTTGAGATGCTCGATGCATGAGAGTCATACCAGCTAGCAAGGACATTCTGGAAGCCGATGAAGAAATGAGGCTCAGGATCAGAGCTGGACGGCGTCGGGGAGAAAGGGTGGCAGAGAGGGCAGGGGCACAGAGCAGTGGTTATGCTGGGAAACAAGGTGGGGACGAGGAAATCAGGTTTCCAGGCAGATTTTCAAACCTTATTCCTACTATATGGCTGTTACGAGTTTTACGGAAATTCCCTCTGTCCTGAAAACTTTTTGAGACAGGGTCTTGCTCTCTCACCCAGGCTGGAGTGCAGTGGCGTGATCTCTGCTCAGTGCCAGCCTCCGCTTCCCGGATTCAAGTGATTCTCCTGCCTCAGCCTCCCCAGTATCTGGGATTACAGGAATCCGCCACCACACCCAGCTAATTTTTGTATTTTTAGGTGAGACATGGTTTTGCCATGTTGGCCAGGCTGGTCTCCAATTCCTGACCTCTGGTGATCCACCCGCCTCAGCCTCCCAAAGTGCTGTGATTACAAGTGTGAGCCACCATGCCCGGTCAAGTTTTTTTATTTTTGGTTTCACCAGGTTGCCCAAGCTGGTCTCAAACTACTGAGCTCAAGCAATCTGCCCACCTCAGCCTCCCTAGCAGTTGGGACTACAGGTACATGCCACCACACCTTGCAAATTTTTATTTTTGTAGAGGTCTCTATGTTGCCCGGGCTGGTCTCGAACTCCTGGGCTCAAACGATCCTCCTGCTTTGGCCTCCCAAAGTGTTGGGACTACAGGCATGAGCCACTGTGCCTGTCAAGGTATCATTCTTGAGCAAAAGCAGGCAGCAACAACAGTGGCTGGCTGTAGCTGTGGTCATGGTTAACTGAGGCTTGGTTTCAAGGGAACCGAGTGAATCAGGGTAACGGCTCGATATGCTGCCTGTTCTCTGGATGCAGGATGATGCGAGAGGCTGGGAGCAGTCTCTTTGGCAAGCCCTGCTGCAGAGAGCCCAGGGTGGACAAGAAGGGCAGGCAGGGCAGGCTGCGTGCCAGGCCAGGCTCTCAGCCTGGTGTTTAAGGTCCATATTCTGTTCCTGAGGCATCCAGAACCCCAGGCTCCTTCTCATGACACAGGAACATACAAATGGGACACTGCACATCACCTTTGCTATTTCAGATGACACTGGCAAGCGCTGTGGACCTGAAGATGAGTGGGCAGAAAGGGATTCGAGGGGATGGACATCCTGAGTGTTCCCATGGCTTCATCGGATGAGAAAGCCTAGGAAACGTTTTCCAAGTGAACTTCCTGGTTTCCCTTCCCCAGAAGCCAGGAGCAGAGTGGGAGTAAAGAAATGGAGGAAGGGGCTGCACGTGGTGGCTCACGCCTGTAATCTCAGATACTCAGGAGGCTGAGGCAGGAGAACTGCTTGAACCCAGGAGGCAGAGGTTGCAGTGAGCCTAGATCGTGCCACTGCACTCCGGCCTGGGTGACAGAGAGAGACCCCATCTCTAGAAGAAAAAATAAAGGAGGAAAGAATCTGCTCACACAGCCCGGTGAGTGTGCCAGGCAGAGCCACTGTCAGATCTGGGTCTGTCCTTACCCAAGTCAGGAGCCCCAGGGCAGACAGGACACCTGCTTGAAGGCCTGGCACATACGCCCTTCCTGGGTGACACAGAGGACATCTCTCCTTTGGAGACAACTGAGAAACAGCAGGAACACAGGGATAACTGGTCATGTAAGGTCATGACAAGTATCAGAAACAAAATATGGGCCAGGAAACTGGGATTTCCATGGGAATATGCCTGGTTCCACTGCCTCCATGAAGAACCTGTAATCTGCTACTTCATCAACTCAGGCCCTAGGGCCAAACCCAGAGATGGGAGACGAAACTCAGCTCTGGCAGAAGGTGAAACCTCAGCCAGCCACAGAGGGAGGGAGGGAGAGGGAGGAGGAGTGAGATCCAGGCATCCTTGTTCAAGTTGCCCGGACGGGTGGGAGCACGGTGGGGCCCGTGTGTCAGAGGGTGCGACTGCCATGGGGAGGCTACATGAGTCAAGGGCAGCTTAGGGACCTTCCCCCGACTGCTGCCTCTGCTTCGGGAACCAGAGATCATCGAAATCGCCCTCTCAGAGCCCAGCCCTTGCTCAGCATCTCCGATTAGGGCAGGAAGTGAGACAGGGCCTGGGAGAGACTCTAACAACCCACATGTCCCCGAAAGCTTGAAGACCGACGACGTGAGAGTGCCGGGGAGCACAGGAGGGTTTGGGGGCTTCTGAGGAACGGGGGTCGCCAGCCAGGAGCAAGGGCCCCTTGCTGCTGCTACAGTCTCTTTTTAATGAGCTTCTCGAGCTTGCGGATGCGGGACGACTCTTGCTCTGGTGTTGGTGCCGTCAGGGACAGCGAGCCGGAGCTTTCCGCCCCTGAGGGCGGTGCGGGGAGCCGCTGGCGCAGGAGTTCCAGCATGCTGCTCTGCTCGCTCCTCTTCAGCCCCTGAGGTTGAGAGAGGAGAACCGTCAGGAAGTCTGGGTCAGAACGGCCCACAGGGGAGAGGGCAGTACCTGGGTACGGGGTCAGCAGAGGCTCTGCAGACAGCATAGTTACTCCAGGCTGAGGGCGAACCCTTTCCTCAGGGGACTCACCAGGCCTGGGTAGTAGTGTGGGAGAAAAAAGAGAGGGGAAGAAAAGGTAAAGGAAGAGAAAGAAGGGGCTGAGAGAGGAGAAGGGGCAGGTCAAGAAGGGGCTGAGAGAGGAGAAGGGGCAGGTCCAGGTGGTGGACCGCATCTCAGAATCCGGTTTGCTGTGTGGAGCCAGGCACGTGCATTTTGAGAAAGCCCCCCTGGAACCTATATCCCAACCCTCCGGTGAAGAACCGCTGAGTGTGAGGTGGATGAGCAGGTGTGGATGAAACAGGACCCTGCACTGACCTTCATGTCCAGGATCTTCTGGAAGGTTTCTGTGTTGCAGTCTGTGAGGAGTTTGATGTAGTTGTCAACAAACACCACCAACGGTTCATGAGGGGCCATCACTACCTACGGTGGAGGAGACAGGAGCAGGCCCCTCAGGAAACTCACTCCTCACTTGCCAGTCGAGCGCAAAATGGATTCTGCGAGGTTTCCTTAAGCAGCAGCAACCCAACCTACAAACGCCCCAATGGCCCATCTCATCTTCACACGCCACTAGAGCAATGTCCCAAATGTGCTGAATCCTAAATACACCTGCGCTGCTTTGTTAAGTACAGGTTCCTGGACCCCTCCTCTAAAGACTGTAATTCAGTAGGCCCGGGTGGGGTCCCAGGTGATTTTTAAACTATCAGAACCATTTGGGAAACTGCGTGAGAGTGTCTCCTGCTGGAGGCATTTCATGAGTATATGGTACTTGATTCTTCTGCCTTGATGTACTGTGATTCCTGAGAAATGGGTGGCAAAAAGAGCTGGTATAAGTAAGTGCATTTCTGCAAAAACAAAAATGCCAAAGCTGCCTCACCTTTTTGAAGATTTAAAATCTGGAATTTCATGTAACGACTCAGTTAAACTATCAATTAACACACAAACAAAGGAACTGCACTGCATCCCTTGTTCATTTCCATTTGGTTCTGGAATGCAGTATCTGATTTTCTTTCCCCAGCAGACTGATTTGTTTTGAATTCCTGAGGCTGAACCAAAGAGTGGTGAGGAGTTCACTCAGGCATCCTCTGCAGATAATTCCCAGACCGCATGCTCTCCTCCTCAGCAGTAAGCAGCAGGGGAAGAACATGATGAGGCAGCTTCATCCTCACCCACACAGGCTGCTCCATCCTCACCCACACGGGCTGCTCCATCCTCACCCACAGGAGCTGCTCCATCCTCACCCACACG
>NW_012112031.1:342150-348976 GCF_000951035.1 Colobus angolensis palliatus
GCTGCTCCATCCTCACCCACACGGGCTGCTCCATCCTCACCCACATCCCACCGGTGTCTTATGCCCTGCTGCCACTTCCTACTCCTGCCGTCCCTGAGTCATCTGGTTTAGGAAGTGTCCTGAAGAGCCTACAGGTCCTGGGCTTTTAAGACCACATCGCCACAGGACCATCTGTTCTCCAGGCCTCATCCCCGCTCTTCCAAATAGCTGGAAACCAGAGGCAGATGCTCAGGGCTTCAGATGTTCCTCACCCAAAGTACAGTCTTTTGTTAAATGGAGCTTTTAAAAATCCATTTGCTGATTAGATTCAGTTACTACAACATCTGTTCAGAGTTCATTTAAAGTGGCAGAGTACAGAAAGCCAGAAAGGCTGATGTGGAAGGGAGGAACTGAGGGCTGTGCCTGACATTCCTGCTGAGAAGCAGAGCCCTGACATACACTGATTCACAGTGGCGACCACCTACCCTCCAAGCTTGACTGCATCTGATTATAAGAGAATCCCACAACAACAAGAAATTCATTTGTCAGAAGGAATTCCTGAGCCCCAGTAACTATCCACAGACTTTCAACAATATCTGATGAGGCCAAAATCCAGTCCAGCCCAAGAAGGTGGACCGTGCTTTGAGGCTGGTGAGGACGGGACCTACCCTGTGCTTTCAAAACCAAAGCTTCTCGGAAAAAGGGATTGAATAACCGGCCCCTTTTAACAGAATCCCCGGGAAAGACACAAGGCACCACCTTGAGGATCATCTCAGCCCGGGTCATGCCTTTGACAACAATCTTGGTGTAGCTGGCGGGTGCCTTCCTCACCACCTGCGAACCAATGGAGGGGAGATCGAGCAGGACCATCTTCAGCGAGTGGGTGTCCAGCAGCAGCTGTGGAGCAAAGCAGAGCATTACCGGCCCCTTCCAGCGACCCAGTGCTGAGTGTACCCAGGCCAATGAGTCATGTTTTTCTCATTACTCACGTAACACATTCTCGTTGCAAAAAATTTGGGAAATAAACAGAAATATACAAGAAAAAAATTATGTATAATTCCCATTACCTAGGAAAAACGACATCAAGGGGCCGGCCTACGTGTACGTCTATAAAAAACTACATCGGGGGCCAGGAGCCGTGGCTCCCACCTGTAATCCCAGCACTTCAGGAGGCCCAGGCAGCAGGATCGCTTGAGCTCAGGAGTTGGAGACCAAGCCTGGGCAACACGGCAAAACCCCGCCTCTACAAAAAATGCAAAAATTAGCTAGGCGTGGCAGTGTGCACCTATGGTCCCAGCTACTGGGGAAGGCTGAGGTGGGTGGATCGCTTAAGCCTGGGAGGTTGAGGCTGCAGGGAGTCAAGATTGTGCCACTGTAACTCTCCCAGCCTGGGTGACAGAGGGAGACCCTGTCTCAAAAACAAATCACAACCCCTCCATAAAACTAAATCAGAATTATACTGTATGTATATACTATTTTATAACCTGTTTTTCTCACTTAATATATACAATCTTTATATTCTATTTTCCCATCTTTGTAGTCTTTAAAAAACAAATCATGGTTTTTAACTGCACTCTAGGCTGGGCCACACGACGAGACCCTATCTCTAAAGAAGAATCGTGATTTTTAATGGTTCTGCAGTACTCTGTGATGTGTGCGGCTGTGTAAACTTTAAGAGCTTTCCAATGGAATGGACCCATTTACACCTCTGCCAGCAGTGTAGACTGCACCCTTATCAGCACTGAAAACTCATCAAATCCTGATTATTCATTAGGCAAAAAAAAGTAACTCATTATCGTTGTACTTTGAATTTCTCTGGATGTTATTGAGGATGTAGGAGATTTACCCAAATGTAAACACTGTACCCTGGCAACAATCTACCTTTTCCTCTGTTTGTTCTGGTTCTCTGGGATGCCAATTATCTAGAAGGACACCCATAGTCCTGAAGGCCCACTGACTGCTGGGAATGACATGAGGAACATTTTGTCACATTTAATCTGCGTAAGGCCTTACCCACCCTGGAGGTTATTTATCGTTCCCATTTTACAGATGAGAAGAAGTTCCAGAGGATTAACAACTCGCCAGACTCATCTCATGCAACGGACAGGGATAGACAAAAGGTGGACGGGAAGCTGGAATTCTATTTCCGGTTGCCAGGTAAATGTCCCTGGGTGGTTTTGGCGTCGAGCTCACACTGACTCCTGCTGACTGCCCTGCTCTGCTGCCACCATTGCTTTTGGCAACCAGGGAGCAGAGAAATGGCTGAAGCCAGAAGGTTGTACTCTGGCCTGTTGAGATGGCTTAGGAGAATGGAACCACATGGTCACCAAGCAGACAACGGCAGCAGTGGGGTGACAGCTCCCAATGCCACCACTAAACTCCAGTGATAACGGCCAAACTTATGTTCAGGGCAAGGCCTGTACTCTGCCACTGCTTGCTTCTTTGGGAAAGCCTTCTGTCATCCTATCAGGCAGGTGAGAAATGGGACTCTTCAGGCCCCGCGACACTTTGCATCCTCCAATTTCCCATTTACTTTGCTTTGGACAGAAGAACAAATGACTAAAGAGAAACTAAGTAATGAGAGATACTGTGAACTTAAGGGTTAAGGCAATTATAATTTTGACAGTGGTAGAAACGTGGGGAAGGCGTCAGTGTTTCATGTGGAATAATTTAGATGTGGTAAGGAATTACACCAAGGTCAGAGCAATTTCATGTGGTTCTGCGGCTAGTCAAAGGCCTGCACCACACAGGTCATTCAACTGCAGCCAGCAAAGTGCAGGGCATTTTGGACCTTTCTGGATTTCCAGAGATGGAAATTCTTACTATCCCAGTGTCTGCTTTGTTGAAAAGGCCAAGGGCTCAGAGAAAATGGTAAACCTCCAGGAGGGGGAATGGCACAGATTGCCCAAGCCTACATGAAGAGCCTGGTGTGAGCCCACTTTCTAGAACTACAGTGGAAATGACTGCTGCTCTTCCTCTGAGGAGCCCAGTACAAGCCTCTAAAGCATTCCAGGTGGATTAAATTCTTAGATATACAAAGAAAAACTTTAAGAAGAAAATACAGGGCGCGGTGGCTCACACCTGTAATCCCAGCACTTTAGGAGGCTGAGGCAGGTGGATCACCTGAGGTCAGGAGTTTGAGACCAGCCTGGCCAACATGGAGAAACCTCGTCTCTACTACAAATACAAAAATTAGCCGAGTGTGGTGGTGCATGCCTGTAATCCCAGCTACTCGGGAGGCTGAGGCAGGAGAATCGCTTGAACCTGGGAGGTTTGCACTACAGCCTGGGTGACAGAGCAAGACACTGTCTCAAAAAAAAAAAAAAAAGAAGAAGAAAAAAATACAGAGATTATTTTCATTGCTTATGGGTGGAGAAGAATGTCAAACAAGAGAAAAAATGAACCACCTACCCTAAAATGAAAGGAGTCTGTATCAGAAGAAACAAACAAAGTAAAAGACAAGGCACAAATCAGGAGAAGATATGTGCAACATTGACAAGGGAACGGGGTTCAGAACATGAAGATTCCTACACATCAACAGGAAAAGGACAAACTATCCCAACAGTGACACAGCAGGCAAACAATACCAACACTGAATTCACAACAGGCAAACAATACCAACATCGGATTCACAACAGGCAAACAATACCAACACTGGATTCACAAAAGAGGAAACTCAAATGCCCGAAAGGCATATGAAATGACACGTCACCTGATTAGTAATTGGGAAATGCAAATTAAAGCCACACATGTCCATAATACACCCATCAGAGTCAGAGGTAAACAGGTGATAAATCCAGCATGGGCACGGCCACACTGAAATGCAGACTCATGGTGAGAACAGAAGTTAGTTCAAGCACATTAGGGGAAATTTAGCAACATTTCCTTAGTTGGAGATGTATATAACCCGTAACACAGCATTTATACTTATATCCATTAGAGAAATTCGTGCCCACGTAAAAACGTTCCCTGCATCTGCTATTTATAAAAGTAAAAGTTTGGAAACAACCTACACGTCCATCAACAGTGGAATGAATGAACAAATGACAGCGCATTTGTCCAATGGAATATGATGCTGAGGTTAAAATGAATGGATGCACACAGCATGCATCAACATGCATAAATCTCAGAAAATAGTAAGTTGGGCAAAAACAGCAAGTGGGGAAATTATATGTCTAATGCCATTTATCTAGTTTTAAAACATGCAAAACAAAATCATATATCATTTGTGAATATATACACATATAACATACCAAAACACATATGAGAATAAAATCAAAATCTGCACAGTGTTTACTTTGGGGCATGGAGGAAGGGATGGACAGGGTGGGGTTCATGGGGGCGGTCTTCAGCAATAACTGTAATGATTTACTTTACATAAAAATGATCTAAAGCAGGCTGGGTGTGGCGGCTCATGCCTATAATCCCAACATTTTGGGACGCTGAGGCAGAGGGATCGCCTGAGGCCAGGAATTCAAGATTACCCTGGGCAACACAGTGAAACCTTGTTTACAAAAACAAAAATAAAAAAATTAGCCAGGTGCAGTGGCACACACTTGTAGTCTCAGCTACTCAGGAAGCTGAGGTGGGAAGATGGCGTAAGCCCAGGAATTCCAGTTGCAGTGAGCTATGATGGCACCACTGCACTCCAGCCTGGGAGACAGAGTGGGACCCTGTTTCTTAAGAAAAGAAAGAAAAAAAAAAAAGGGCCAGGCGCAGTGTCTCACGCCTGTAATCCCAGAACTTTGGGAGGCTGAGGTGGGCGGATCACTTAAGGTCAGGAGTTTGAGACCAGCCTGGCCAACATGGTGAGACCCCATCTCTACTAAAAATACAAAAATTAGCCGGACATGGTGGTGCACACCTGCAATCCCAGCTGCTTGGGAGGCTGAGGCAGAAGAATTGCTTGAACTCGGGAGATAAAGGTTGCAGTGAGCTGAGATCACGCCACTGCACTCCAGACTGGGTAACACGGTGAGACACTGCCTCAAAAAAAAAAAACAAAAAAAAAAACGATGGAAAGCAAATGTGGAAACATGTTACATATTTTGCTGAGCCGGGTGGTTAGCTACTGTTTTTTACATTATTTTCTGTACATTAATTAACTGGAATTTTTGTTTAAAGAATACCATTCAGGACTCAACTCTGTCTTCCATGTAGCAAATTTCGAGAGCCTTGTCAAAATCAAAGCCATCTCTTAGCATTCATTTGTTGGTAGGAAAAAAACCCAGTCATTATATTTTAAAGCATATGGAGATATTTCCTACTTTTTCTACTTCCCAGAGATATATTATATGCATAAATAATTGTATAGTCTTAAGTGACAAGAAGGGTTTGAATGCACCAGACATAATTCTCTAGTGTCCCTCATATACAGGGAGATATGACACTTTCATTCCCTGGCCAGTCACCATAAAATTCTGTCTTTACCAGACAGCTGAGAGGTGAAAACCCTGGTCTCAGGTTTTATGTAAAGCAAGGCAGTCAGAAAAGGCGGGAACGAGCCTGACAGATTTGGCGGCTCTCCGTGGGAAGTAAAGACAGAAAGGTCCCATTTATCATGAAAATCTGCTAGTTTTCATCTTTGAAATAGTTGATAATTCATCTTCTTAGGCATGAGACATTGGGTAAGAGGTGGCTATTGCCAAATTCGTTTCTGCCTCAGCGATAATTTCTGGGGTGGTGGGGCTGGCTAATGTTGCCGACAGGCTGCCGGGCTGCGAGGGTGGCCAGTATGCCATGCCCATGAACGCCGATCACACAGCAATGGAAATCTTTGAGAGGCGCTCTTTGCTTCTTAAGGAGCCTCCCACAATTCTTGGGGACATGATGACTATCAATAGTGATGAAAATTTGAGTAAATAAGAAACAGGCCCACACTCCTAGAAGACAAAGAACCATGTGAACCAAACCACATATGTGAACCATATTGGTCCCACCAGAGAAAGTTCTTCAGTGAGGTGGCACAGGGGAGAGAGCTCAGGCTATCAGGAGGGATGGACCAAGATGGACACATGTTCTATTTCTTTTCCTTTTTTAAAAAATTAGGTATAACTTTCACAGAGTACACAAACACCACGTATGCCGTTCGATCAACATTCAGACGCGTGCACACCCTGCTGCCTAACAGAAGACAGAGCACACTTCTGGCATCTCTGAAGCCTCCCTCATGCTCTCGTCCAGTCAATGCTCTCCTTTCCCTCCCAACAAACTCTCCTGCCCTCTATCACTGTAGCTTATTTCCTGCTCATGAACCTGCTGTGAACATTCGTGCACATGTCTTTGGTGGTCATAAAGTCCTCATTTCTCTAGGGTAGAAGCTACTCAAGAGTGGAATTGCTGGATCATAGGGTAGACATATGTTTGGCTAACACCTAGGAGCTTTCCAACGTGGCCATGCTCACTTCCATTTCTACCAACACGTAGGAAAGTTCCAGCTGCTCCACATGCTTCCCAACACTTGGTATCATCAATCTTTTAAATTATTATTATTATACACAGGGTCTTTCTCTGTCACCTGGGCTGGAGTGCAGTGGTGCAATCATAGCTCACTGCAACCTCACACTCCTTGGCTCAACTGATCCTCCTGTCTCAGCTTCCCGAGTAGCTAGGACTACAGGCACATGCCACCACATGTGGCTAATTTTTAAATTGTTTTGTAGAGATGGGGTCTTGCTGTGTTGCCCAGGCTGATCTCAAACTGTTGAGCTCAAGCAATCTTCCTGCCACAGCCTCCCAAAGTGCTGGGATTATAGGCAAAAGCCACCACACCTGGCCAAGGCCTTAAGTACTCAAAATAACCAATCCTTTCTTTTATGGTCAGTGCTTTTTTTTTTTTTTTTTTTTT
>NW_012112031.1:350383-353720 GCF_000951035.1 Colobus angolensis palliatus
CCCGCCATCTCGCCCGGCTAGTTTTTTGTATTTTTTAGTAGAGACGGGGTTTCACCGTGTTAGCCAAGACGGTCTCGATCTGCTGACCTCGTGATCCGCCCATCTCAGCCTCCAAAAGTGCTGGGATTACAGGCTTGAGCCACCGCGCCCGGCCTCAATTCTTTTTTTTTGAGACAGTCTCACTCTGTCACCCAGCCTGGAGGTACAGTGGCACAATCTCGGCTCACTGCAACCTCTGCCTCCCAGGTTCAAGCTATTCTCCTGCCTCAGCCTCCCGAGTAGCTGGGTTTACAAGTGCAAGCCACCGTGTCCGGCTAATTTTTATATTTTTAGTAGAGACGGGGTTTCACCATGTTGGCCAAGTTGGTCTCGAACTCCTGACCTCAGTTGATCTGCCTGCCTCGGCCTCCCAAAGTGCTGGGATTACAGGTGTGAGCCACCATGCCCTGCCTTTTTCAATTCGTTTGGGTATAAATCTAGGAGTATAATTGCTGGGCCCTGTGGTAACTCTATGTAAATGCCAAACTGTTTTCCAAAATGGCTGTACCGTTTTGCATTCCCACCAGCAATGTATGAATGTTCTAATTTCCCCAAATCCTCTTTGGATTGATTTTTTATATATGGTATGTGGCAAAGGTCAAGATACATTTTTTTCCAATATGGATATCCAATTACCCAGCACTATTTCCTGAAAAGACTCTCTTTCCTAAACTGAATGATGCCACTTTGGTCATAAATCAAGTGTCTACATATGTGTGGGTCTATTCTGCAGCTCAGATCTGCTCTGTTGGCCTATTTGTCCCTGGGGCCAGTGCCACACTACTCTAATTACAATACTATTACAATAAGTCTGGATACCCTGAGCTTTAACTCCTCTAATTCTGTTCTAAGATTATTTTAGCTGTTGTCTTCTGTATTTTCATGTAACTTTTAAAATCATCGTATCAATTCATACACACACACACACAAACACACACACACACACACACACCCCTCTGCTGGCATTCTACTGTATCTATAGATAAACTGATACAGTAATTAGGATTGAATTGTATCTACAGATTAATTTTGGAATAATCTACCGCTTCTTAAATTGTTATTTATTTTTTATTGGGCAGCCTCCTCAGCCACAGCAGGCTCAGAAAGACTCCACATTTCTCTCTTTCTGAGTCTTTCTTATCAATGAACATCAGCTATCCTGTCATTTTAAAGGTCTTTGTGGATTCTGTGTCTTAATATTGTACAGTTTTCTGTGTAGAAGACTTGTATATTTTTGATAGATTTATCCCTAGGTATTTAACGTTTCCCGATGTTATTGTAAATGATTTCATTTAAGGCTGGGAGCCATGCCTCATGCCTGCAATCACAGCACTTCGGGAGGCTGAGGAGGGTGGAGTTTGAAACCAGCCTGGGTGACATAGGGAGGCAGATTCTGTATCTACCAAAAAAAAAAAAGAGCCAGGCGTGGTAGCACATTTCCTGTAGTCCCAGCTACTTGAGAAGTTGAGGCAGGAGGATGGCTTGAGTCCAGGAGTTGAGACTGCAGTGAGCTATGACTGTGCCACTGTACTCACTCCAGCCTGGGCAACAGAACAAAAAAAGAAAAAAGTATTTCACTAAAAAATGTTCATGTTTACATTGTTTGCGGCTGGTATATAGAAATATATTTTAAAACACTTTCCTTACAGCCAGCAACATTGCTAAATTTATATATATATATTTTTTTGAGATGGAGTCTCTGTCACCCAGGCTGGAGTGCAGTGGCGCAATTTCAGCTCATTGCAACCGCCCAGGTTCAAGCAATTCTGCTGCCTCAGCCTCTCAAGTAGCTGGGATTACAGGCACGTGACACCTCACCTGGCTAATTTTTGTATTTTTAGTAGAGACGGGGTTTCACTGTGTTGGTCAGGCTGGTCTTGAACTCCTGAACTCGTGATCCGCCTGCCTCAGCCTCCCAAAGTGTTGGGATTAAGGGTGTGAGCCATTGTGCCCGGCCTGCTAAATTTATATTCTAACAGTTTATCTGTAGATCCTTTTAGATTGATCACTCATAATCACATATTCCATGAAAAATGACAGCTTAGTTTCCTCCTTTCTAATCTGTATATATTTTGTTTCTTTTAAAAATACTTTATTTTTTGCCTTGTTGTCCTAGCCAGGACTTCAATGACAACATGGGACAGAAATGGTGACGGCGGACATTCTTGTCTTATCCTTAATCTCAAGGGAGCGAAAAGCTTTCCTAGGTGAACACAGCCGTAAGCCTAACTAACGGCCCTGCAAATCAGCGATGAGCCCACCAATCACGATGCTCTGAAGATCACAAACCAGTAAGAAGCATGATCCACGTTGGTGTGGGTCAGTTCCACGTGCCCTTGCAACCGCTCGAGGACTCTGGGGCCCAAAGATAAGTAACTCACTTCATACAGTACTCAGAGAACAGAGAGCAGAAAAATGTCTCCCGTCCCAGTTTCAGCATAAGTATTAAAGCAAGACCTCCATTCAGGATCTGGCCTCCTTGTGGCAAGGCAGACACAGCTGAGGTGGGGCTAAATCTTAGCTTCCAACGCCACAGCTTTTGTTCAAGTTTGGATGGCAGCCGCTCCATAACCGGAGGCAGCGTCTCTCTCAGTCTGTGAACACGGCTGAGCTGACTTGATTCTGATGGTCCTGCTGCCTGAGTCAACACGCCTACAGCTACATGGCTGCTCGCATTTCAAGACCCAGACATCAGGGCAAATACAGGCCCAGCTAAACCTCAACTCAGGTGAGAATCCTTCAGGGGCCACGTTGCCCTGTAGTTCCCACCCACGCCCTCCCCAGTCGGGGCCTGTCAAGACCCACACTCCCTACCGCCCATCTGCACTGGCCCGGGGTCTGAGGAAGTAAAACTCCAGTTCCAGCAGATGGTTTTCTCATCCACACCTCAAAACGGAAGTAAACAGAGGATGTTGATTGTGGGTTTGTTAAAAAAATAACAATGGATGTAAGCACTGGATGAACTGGCATTTTTCTGAAGATACTGGCTTTGGGTCTGAGCTTACCATAATTATTAAAATACCTTTTTTTTTGCAGGGAAGATGGCGTCTTACTCTGTTGTCCAGGCCTCAGTGCAGTGGCATGATCACAGCTCACTTCGGCCTGGGTTCAAAGAATCCTCCCACTTCAGCCTCCTGAGCAGCTGACTGTAGGTGTAGACCATTGTGCCTAGCTAATATTTTATTTTTTTGAGAGATGGGGTTGCACTATGTTGCCCAGGCTGGTCTTGAACTCCTGGCCTCAAGTGATCCTCCCATCTCAGCCTCCTGTCACTGGGATTTATTCTTTTTTTTTTTTT
>NW_012112031.1:354315-362094 GCF_000951035.1 Colobus angolensis palliatus
CCCAGTAGCTGAGATTACATGTAGGTGCCTGCCACCACGCCCGGCTAATTTTTGTATTTTTAGTAGAGATGGGGTTTCACCATGTTGGCCAGGTTTGTCTCAAACTCCTGACCCCAGGTGATCTGCCCGCCCAGGCCTCCTGAAGTGCTGGGGTTACAGCATGAGCCGCCATGCCCAGCTACCTCTTCTTATTGGAGTGTGAGCACTAGGAGCAGGGCCCTTTCTGTGGTGCTTGCTGTGTTATACCCTGCACCCAGAACTTAGTAGGCATTCAAACAAAATTTTTAAAAATAAATGGAAGAACGAATTAAGAAACCTTCCGGGTAAGTCACCAAACTGTCCCCAAACAGGGGACATCATCAATTTTATTCCTGCCACGTAGATCTGGACTATAAGAATATGTGCTTGATCTACAACAAAAGCTGCAAACGCCTGGTACTGAGTCCACTCACCTGCTCTGCCCCCACCATGCTGATGGGCTTGCACTTGAAGAGGTGGGTGATGAATTTGGGAATGAAGGAGCTGTGGATAAAAAAGAAGTGACAAATTAGGCTTATTCTTTCTTGAGGAAAGAAATGCAAAAACTTTTTTTAAGGTTCCACGTATCTCCATGAAAAAACCTTTTTTAATGAAGAATGGAAGTGGCCTCCACTGTCGCCCACCAGCCACCATGACCTTATTTTTCTTCTGAGCGAAGCCCCGGTTTTTGGGTTTGTTTAGTGACATGAGGCCCTGGCAGGCCCGGGGAAACCGGATCCATCCTAGACCCCCAGTGAACTCTAACTATTCTCAGCCAGTCAGAGCACGGCATTCCTTTGGTGACTACTGTGTGTCCTGAGAGGGGATACGATCGAAGCTGGCCCAATCAGACTGGATGAAAGGACTACGGGCACCACACCTGGCTAATTTTTAATTCTTTTGTAGAGGCAGCATTTCGTTACGTTGCCAGGCTGGGCTCAAACTCCTGGCTTCAAGTAGTCCTCCTCCCTCGGGCTCCAGAAGTGCTGGGATTACAGGCGTGAGTCACTGAGCCTGGCCAGGCTTCCCTGATTCTTCATTCTCCGTCTCCAGCCTCATCCTGCTAAGCCCTGAACTCCCTATGCTTCAACCCAACCGAGCTGCTTGCAGATCCCAGGATTCTGGGGGCTATTTAATGCCTACACTGCTCCCTCGCCTGGACTGCCTTTCCTAGAAGGGGCTTGTGGGTCAGTACACACGCACCTCTCAGATCCTGTTCAACGGCGTCTCTAGAAAGCCTTTCTTCTGTTGCCTTCGCCGTACTCTCCATGGAGTCCACAGGCCTCTACCCTCACATCTAACCTACTTCATTATGCTCATTTGCTTAAGGGTCCATTTTGCCTCACCTGACTGTTAAGGCAAATGAAGATGGGGGCCATGTTTATCAAGCCAAAGCATTTAACGCTGGGTCTGAGGCATAGGAGACGCTCAAGTGAACGCACATTGAATAAATCATACATTTTTTTTTTTTTTTTTGGAGACAGAGTATTGCTCTGTCACCCAGGCTGGAGTGCGGTGGCGCAATCTCGGCTCACTGCAAGCTCTGCCTCCCGGGTTCAAGCCGTTCTCGTGCCTCAGCCTCCTGAGTCGCTGGGATTACAGGCGCCCACCACACCTGGCTAATTTTTGTATTTTTAGTAGAGAAGGGGTTTCACCATGTTGGCCAGGCTGGTCTTGAACTTCTGGCCTCAAGTGATCCGCTCGCCTCAGCCCCGCAAAGCGCTGGGACGACAGGCGTGAGCCGCCGCGCCCGGCCACCTACCACGTTCTGAATGTCAGCTTGGTATCAGCACTTTACTGGGAAGTTACTATGTGGTTTCTCATTTTACCCTCCCAACCACTATTGTGAGATTTGTCTCATCATCTCCTTGATGAATGGAGGAGGATCAGCTCCGTGGATGAGGGAAGCTGCTTGTGGTTCAACTGCAGTTTCCACCAGGCTGTGGATTCTGATGTCTCAGTAGGAAAGGCTGCTATTGCTTAGACAGCAAACAGTGGTAAAAGGAAACATCTATGGTTGTGCATGGGTGGGGTAGAAAGGAAGCTAAGGGAGAGGAAACTGGAGTTCGGAGATCGGATCTGGAGGTGACTTGTGATCAGGAAGGAGAATAAACAAGGGGCTATTTGGAAGGAATTCCTCAGTGTTGGAAACCAGAGCCAGACAAGTAATGTGAAACTGAACTCATGACCAGTGGCAACTGTGCACACAATGGTTTGTAACCTAAATTGCTTCACATTACAACATGCTCTGGGCTGGGTACAGCAGCTCCCAGGACTCTGAGAGGCCGAGGCAGGCGGACTGCTTGAGCCCAGGAGTTTGAGACCAGCCTGGGCAACATGGCAAAATCTCATCTCTACAAAAAATAGAAAAATTAGCTAGGCGGGGTGCCAAGCACCTGTAATCCCAGCTATTCAGGAGGCTGACGTGGGAGAATCACCTAAGCCCAGGAGATGGGGGCTGCAGTGAGCTGTGATCGTGCCACCGCACTCCAGCCTGGGTAAGAGAGTGAGACCCTGTATTGAACAGAAAAAAAAAAGCTTTGGCTGTGCCCCTGAACTGGCTGTCTACACTACTCTACAGGTGGGGTGGTGGGGTGGGGGGAATATGAGGACCTGACACACATCCTGTGGGAAGAAGACCAAGCAGTGTGCTGGGTAACTGCCAAGGTCTCTGGGCCATCAGGGCGGTGGTGGCTGCTGCCCTTGGCCAGGGAAGGGTCTCCTCACAAGCCCACCTCTGTTAAGCAGGATTTTACCAAGATGAGAAGGCACCATGGATGAAAACAGAAAACCACTTCCTAGATCCCAGGCTGAACGATTCCAGATGTGAGGATGGGCATCCAATTCCCCGTGCACTCAACCTGGGCTTAGCAATGAAACTCAAGGGCTCTGAGAGAATGTGAGGCTGGTGCTGGGAGACACTGAGACTGGCTAAGTCAACCGGCTCCTCCTTCACTTAACGTATCAGCTGGATGATATGACTGAGATGGGAGACGCTGGGACTGGCTAAGTCAACCGACTCCTCCTTCACTTAACAGAAACTCAATCAGACCCCGGAGCAGCCACCCTGGAGATTTTCAGTCACAGTAAATTTTTACAGAGACGCTGCTTCCTCCAGCAGTTATGGGGAGTGTCACAGTGTGATTTATCAGCAGCGCTTCTTACACACTAATGGGCACCCAGGGAGTGAGGGAATTCCACCTCCTGGTCCATCTGCCATCTGCAAACAGTAATGCCTCCCTGGAGAGTCCACTCTATACTTTCTTGACAAACGAGAAAGTAAAGCTGACACCACAAGCTGCTCCATCATTGTTAGTCCTGAGGGGTTCATTTGTGAGGCAGAGGGAAACCAGGAGAGATTTGGGGAAGACAGAAACTTGGAGTCCTGAATCGCCAGCTGGGGCCTGGATGGGAACAACCCAGATACAGTAGCATGGCCTGGGCTGACCCTCCTGACGCCCTTCCCTGAGAAGTCTGCCAAAATGCTTGCTTGATAACTGGTCAAAGGAGACACTGACCCTCAACACCGCCTGGTAGCACGGGAAAGGGTGCTAAGCCAGATGGTGATCGGCAAAGGACCAAACTATTTCCTTACTTCAAAACTCAGGGCAGAAATGGCCACACCCGAGGACACGGCAGGAAGACGCCGGCTCAGGGCGCAGGAGGACCCCCGGCTCAGGGCGCACTCACCTGCCTCGGCCATGGAGCTCCCTGACTTGTGCATCCCAATTTCTAGTGCCTGCCGTGGAACAAGAGTGTGTCCAAGTATTAACAGATAAATTCTAGCAGCCATGGTAAAAAATACCAGGGGGAGGGAGGGGAAGAAGGCTCAAAAGAAACAGAACTGATGGCTCCTACCCTTAGAGGCATTTATAAGCCACTCAGAGAAACAGAATGCATACAGGGAATCCCTGAAAAAGAATTTTAGTCATCCAATTCTAGGCAAGGGGTGCGCATGCCTGCACAGTTCAAAACAACAGTAGGCCCCGTTCATTTCTGTTTGCCTTGACGTGGTTGGGGACTGTACTGCTGTTACTGTTGCCTATGACTTTAAGTAGTAGATTTTTTTTTTTTTTTTTTTTTGAGGCAGAGTCTCACTCTGTCGCCCGGACTGGAGTGCAGTGGCCGGATCTCAGCTCACTGCAAGCTCCGCCTCCCGGGTTTACGCCATTCTCCTGCCTCAGCCTCCGGAGTAGCTGGGACTACAGGCGCCCGCCACCTCGCCCGGCTAGTTTTTGTATTTTTAGTAGAGACGGGGTTTCACCGTGTTAGCCAGGATGGTCTCGATCTCCTGACCTCGTGATCCGCCCATCTCGGCCTCCCAAAGTGCTGGGATTACAGGCTTGAGCCACCGCGCCCGGCCTGATTTAGTTGTATTAGTAAGCTTCTTTTGTGTACAAATTAAAATTAGTACTGCAGGCACCAGAACGAACCCCAGCTGGGTAGTGGGGACACCCAAACTGTGAGGATGCTGGTGGGAAGTATGGTATTAAAATTAGTACTGCTGGCACCAGAACGAACCCTAGCTGGATGGTGCGGACACTCAAATTGTGAGGATGCTGGTGGGAAGTATGGTTTTAAAAACAACCCAGTTGGGTGTGACTCTGAAATGACAGCCACACATCACTGTCCATTTGTCCAGACCCAGAGAAGGTCCAGCACGACGTCACGGAGTCCGGGTGACAATGCTGTGTCGATGCAGGTTCAGCTACTGTAACGAATGTGCCACTTTGTGTGTAGGGTGCCGGTGATGGGAAGACTGTGCATGTGTGGGGGTCACGTACACGGGAAAGCTCTGAACTTTCTGCTCAATTTGGCTGTGAACCTAAAACTGTTCCAAAACATAAAGTCTATTAAAAAAAAAAAAAAAAGAGCCCAGAGATGAGAATGCCCAGGACTCACTTTGCAAATTTAATGCAGAACTGAGTGAAGTACTTGCGTGTGGAGGCCAGGTTGTCACGGATGATGGGGACGTTCTGCTTGATGTGCAGGATGACAGAGGTGACGTAGGGGCTCTGGTCCCCAACGTGCTCCACGTTCTGCCACTGCATCTGCAAGGGAGAAAGGACAAGGTGCTGAATCCCTCGCGGGAGAACGGTGTCGCCTGTTGCTGGGGAAGGGAGGGGCTGGAGTGGAAATCAGGTCCCAGCTTTGGTATCACAGGAATCAGGTGCTTTTGTCCTGGGGGAATTTCTTATGTGTTCGTAGGGACTGACACTCAGGACAAAACCAAGTGTGTCCAGTGGACCCGACAGTGAGGTTGACCCAGGCCCTTTCCTTTTCCTGCCTTGTCCCCGCCATGCCTGAAACAGCCTTCCCTTCCCAGCTAAGCTACCCACTCATAAAGGATCCTGTTCTCCTGCCGAGTGCCCCACAGTAGGGGACTGCAGCAGGACAAGGAGGAACACCCACTCCCAAGCTGACTGGCAGCCTGGGAGATGAGAGCGGTGGCTGGGCTAAATGACACGGAACCTGGAGGGGAATTCACAGACCCCTTTCTCTCCGGTCAGCTGGGAGGAGTTTGGGATTCTTTAACACAGAAAACTAGAAATGATGTGACGTGTGGGGATGAAGTTACTGGGAAGAGGTGCAGATGAGATAAGATCGTGAAACTGAGTGGCAGGTACATGAGGCTGACCATATTGTTTCCTCTACTTTTGAATATATTCCAAAATTTCCATAATAAAACACTTGAAGAGGTATGTGTGTAGAATCTTACACTCCTAAAACCTCTGGGATCATGTCAGGATTTCAATAAGGGGAAGGGAAAGAGAATCTCTGGCAAACACTCGGGTGGACCAGAGGGTAAGACAGAGACATGGGGAACAGGGTAGGAGTCAGGCGCACGGGGAGAACATTGCTGAGAGCACCAAGGTGGTCCCTGAACAGGCTGTGAACAAAACTGACAGACCTGCTTCAACCTGAGCCCTAACGACAGGCTCTGGAAGACACCTACGGCAAACTGGCTGGATTCCTGGACTATGTGGCACTTGGCAGCACTGAGACCTGGGAACAGAAGGAGGCAGTGCTGCAGTGTGCCATCCCTAGAGGCGGCGTGCAGGAGACGGGCGCAGCACCAGCTCCTAGTCTGCCCCAGACTGGCAGGGAAGGGCACGCTAATCCCGAAGAGTGGGAATGGTCTGGAGGGTTCTGCTGAGTCAGCCTCTCACCGTGGAGCTGGACGGTCTGTTAAAGAGATCCTAAGCCAAACACAAACCATATAATATGTTCATAGAAGGAGGTCAGTAGTTCTGAGGCCCCAGTGTCTCTGGCAAGAAAACACTATTTTTATAGAGCTCCTGGGGAAAGGAAAAATTCAATACTGAGAGAGCTTGTTTAAAAGAATCACATCGCACGTGGATGAGTCCCCAGCCGTGGGAAGCTCAAATGACTCCTAATGCTTTTTCAAATCAGTGGATATTTGTATTCTAAAAGCTTTAGGGATGTGTACACACAGAACCACAGGAAAGCAGGAAGGGACCTCCACCTTCATTTCACAGATAAGAAAACCAAGGCCCAGAGACATGAAGAGTCTTATGCAAGGCTTCATAACCAGGCTCCACACAGGAAAAAGAGCTCAAATTTATTACTGGGAAAAAATAGAAACCAACAATGAAGAAACAGTAGAAAGGTCTAATATGAACTGACTTAATATTCTAATGTTTTGGTTACGTGAAATGTTTTCCTCATTATCTTTTATCTTACACAAGAGGCTTCTTTTTCCATTTGATTCTGAAGATTTGACCCATCCAAACAATGAGCATCCTACGTGATTTTAAATGAGCTCACAGGGTGAGGCCAAAATTCAGGTGCTGTCAGCGTTTCCTGGGCTCTGCAGCAGGACTCGGAGCAGAATGCTCTGGGGAGACACAGCGACCTGGGAGGGTTTGACGCCCCAAAGCCTATTGACGCAACGCTCTTCCACAGAAATGACTATTACTTTCCAGGCTGGCAGCTTTGTGTATTTCAAAATCTCAAAACAGTTTATCAGCAATGATCGAAACATGACAGTCCTCCAGGAAAGGAGGTGGTGACGTGCTGTGTCACCAGTTACAAAGTGACTCTGAAGCAAGACCGAGCAGGGGCCGGGATTTCTTCCACTTCCACGGGTTATTCCGCACGCTCCTCACCTAGCTCCTCGATAATCACTGGCCAGGTCGATGCGTGCCCACATTTGGAAACACGTGGAAAGAGCTGATTTGCTTTAATACTCTGGCCAGCCACGACTCCATCGGTCAAGTTAAAAGAAGTATTAGCAAAGGCCAAATGGATCCATGATTTTAAACTTAAGTCAGCTCAGTGAACTAAGAAAGGGATTTAAAGTACTAGAAAACAATAAAAGGTGACCTTATTTTTAAAATATGTGGCACACGCCTACAGTCTCAGCTACCAGGGAGGCTGAGGCCGAAGGGTCACTGGAGCCCAGAAGGTTGAGGCTGCAGGGAGCTGCGATTCTACCGCTGCACTCCAGCCTCAGACGGCTGATGCTCGCCGTCATCCACCATGGATGACTGAAGGTTTGGGTCACAACCTGAACTGCCTGAGACAGCTACATTGAGACCGAACTTTGCAGGCCACTGTGCCCGGCCCTAAACATACATCATCTCATTTACTATTCATACATGATCTCACTTCGTTCTCACAGCAACCTTGTAGAGGAGGAAATTAAAAAGGCTCAAAGAGATTTGGTATCTTGCACAAAATTGCACAGCTGGGACAACCAGGTCTATCCAAAGCCCAAACCCCACACCAAGGTGCTTG
>NW_012112031.1:362669-367409 GCF_000951035.1 Colobus angolensis palliatus
CCAGGATGGTCTTGATCTCCTGACCTCGTGATCCGCCCGTCTCAGCCTCCCAAAGTGCTGGGATTACAGGCTTGAGCCACCGCGCCCGGCCTTTTTAACTTTCTGTAGAGACGGGGGTCTCACCGTGTTGCCAAGATTGGTCTTGAACTCCCTGGTTCAAGCAATCCTCCTGCCTCAGCCTCCCAAAGTCTTAGGATTACAGGCGTGAGCTACCACGCCCGGCCCAAAGAACTCTTTCAAAAAAGGAAACAAACAGTGCCTTGCGTTGGAAGAACAAACATCATGAAAAGCCATCAGTAGAAATAAGACCTCAACTTTTCATTGGACATTTATAAGTCACCCCTCTACACTTAAAATTGTTTCTTGTTGTGCTTTTTGTTTAGGGGGCTTGGGTAGAGTTGAATACAAATAGCGTTCAACTGGTACTATCTACACAAGACAGTTTGAAGACATAAAAATGATGAGCGCCTCCGGGACTCAGTCTAACCACCACAGGAAGAGACTGCGGGGCCCAGAGTGTCCCCGGAGCCCGGCTTCCGCTGCCTGGGCAGGAAGTGTGTGCTCTGTGTGACACTCCACGGCGGGGCTGGGGGACAGCACTCTTTCTGGAGAGAGCCTACTGTAGCAGGAACTTTGATCAGAGAACAGCGCTCCACAACTAGCTTCAATGGATCTCATTTTTTCCTACTGCCATACGAAGCTTGGAAAGAGGTTTCTTGAAAATCTGAATACTTAAATTCCTACTTCTTCACTGGATTAGAGAGACACAGAGCATAGACTCAGTCAGTTGGGCTCTGGGAGCATTTCAGGCAACTGAAGTCTCATATTATAATTGAGGCTGCCGGGGTGTGGGCCTCAAGCAGTAGACTTAACTCAGGCACGCACCTACACGCTCACTCTCACTCTGACGCCTGGTGGGCTCCTTTCACTCCCGCAGCAGCAGTTATATTTATAGGTACCTTTGGCAAGCGCAGCACGGCACCGAGCACTGGGTGGGGACCAAAGAGGTGAAGGAATCTTTAGCAAGCACCTACCACACACCAGGCACTGAAAGAACCTTTATCAAGCACCTATTACGCACGGGGCACTGAAGGAACGTTTATCCAGCACCTACTACACACCGGGCGCTGAGGGAACGTTTATCAAGCACCTACTATGCACCCGGCGCTGAGGGAACGTTTATCAAGCACCTACTACGCACCGGGCACTGAGGGAACGTTTATCAAGCACCTACTATGCACCCGGCGCTGAGGGAACGTTTATCAAGCACCTACTACGCACCTGGCGCTGAGGGAACGTTTATCAAGCACCTACTACGCACCGGGCACTTAAGGAACGTTTATCAAGCATCTACTACACACCAGGCACTGAGGGAACGTTTATTAAGTACCTACTACACACCTGGTGCTGAAGGAATGTTAATAAAGCACCTACTACGCACCCAGGGCTGAAGGAATGTTTATCAAGCACCTACTACGCACCTGGTGCTGAGGGAACGTTTATCAAGCACCTACTATGCACCGGGCACTTAAGGAACATTTATCAAGCATGTACTACACACCAGGCACTGAGGGAACGTTTATCAAGCACCTACTACACACCCGGCACTGAAGGAATGTTAATAAAGCACCTACTACGCACCCAGAGCTGAAGGAATGTTTATCAAGCACCTACTACGCACCCAGCGCTGAGGGAACGTTTATCAAGCACCTACTACGCACCGGACACTTAAGGAACGTTTGTCAAGCATCTACTACACACCAGGCACTGAGGGAACATTTATCAAGCACCTACTACACACCCGGCACTGAAGGAATGTTAATAAAGCACCTACTATGCACCCGGCGCTGAAGGAACATTTATCAAGCACCTACTACACACCGGGCACTTAAGGAACGTTAATCAAGCACCTACTACGCACCCAGCGCTGAAGGAATGTTAATAAAGCACCTACTAAGTACCTAGTGCTGAAGGAATGTTTATCAAGCACCTACTACGCACCGGGCGCTTAAGGAACGTTTATCAAGCACCTACTAAGCACCTGGCGCTGAAGGAACATTTATCTAGCACCTACTATGCACACGGCGCTGAGGGAATGTTTATCAAGCAACTATTACGCACCGGGCACTGAAGGAACGTTTATCAAGCATCTACTACGCACCAGGCGCTGAAGGAACATTTATCAAGCACCTACTATGCACCTGGCGCTGAGGGAACGTTTATCAAGCACCTACTATGCACCCGGCGCTTAGAGAACGTTTATCAAGCACCTACTATACACTGGGCACTGAGGGAACATTTATCAAGCATCTACTACGCACCCAGCACTGAGGGAACGTTTATCAAGCACCTACTACGCACCGGGCACTTAAGGAACGTTTATCAAGCACCTACTACGTACCCGGCGCTGCAGGAATGTTAATAAAGCACCTACTACGCACCCGGCGCTTAAGGAACATTTATCAAGCACCTACTATGCACCCAGCACTGAAGGAATGTTAATAAAGCACCTACTATGCACCCGGCGCTGAAGGAACGTTTATCAAGCACCTACTACGCACCGGGCACTTAAGGAACGTTAATCAAGCACCAACTACGCACCCAGCGCTGAAGGAATGTTAATAAAGCACCTACTATGCACCCGGCACTGAAGGAAAGTTTATCAAGCACCTACTACGCACCGGGCGCTTAAGAACGTTAATCAAGCACCTAATACGCACCCGGCGTTGAAGGAACGTTTATCAAGCATCTACTACGCACTCAGCACTGAAGGAACGTTAATCAAGCACCTACTACGCACCGAGTGCTTAAGGAACGTTTATCAAGCACCTACCACACACCGGGCACTGAAGGAACCTTTATCAAGCACCTATTACGCACCAGACACTGAAGGAACATTTATCAAGCACCTACTACGCACCAGGTGCTGAAGGAACGTTTATCAAGCACCTACTATGCACCGGGCGCTGAAGGAACGTTAATCAAGCACCTACTACACACCGAGTGCTTAAGGAACGTTTATCAAGCACCTACCACACACCGGGCACTGAAGGAACCTTTATCAAGCATCTACTACGCACCAGGCACTGAAGGAACGTTTATCAAGCATCTACTACGTACCAGGCGCTGTGCCTGACATTTCCACATGAACTTGCTGCCTGATGAATGAATGATGTAGTGAAGAGGTATTACTCCTCTTTGATGAGACAGGCTTGAGGACAGCGAGTGACCTGCCTAAGGAAGCACAACTGCTAAGTTAGCAGGAAAGGTCATTAAGATGGTACTCAACATGCTGAAATTGAGTCACCCAGTCTGAGTTCTGACACTGTGCAACCTTCTAAAGGGGTGACCCGGACAAGTCACCTAATTTCTCTGAGCCTCAGTTTTCTCATCTGTAAAACTGGGATGGTGGTAACATCTATAATCTATTATTGAAAGATAATGCATGGAATGCTCTTAACACTGTGTCTCACAACACGTATTAATTCCACAGTAAATTTTAGCTACTCTTATAATTTTAAGAATAAATACTTGCACTATCACTAAAAATCACTAAACTTAGATAACCGATAATTGTTAATTCAGAAATGTACCAATTAACTGAAATTACGGGGATTTAAATTTTATTCTTTTTTTCAAAAAAATCTGGCTGGGCGTGATGGCAACATGCCTGTAATCCCAACAGTTTGGGAGGCCGAGGCGGGCAGATCATTTGAGGCCAGGAATTTGAGACCAGCCTGGCCAACACCATGAAACCCCGTCTCTACCAAAAATACAAAAATTAGCCGTGTGTGGTGGCAGGTGCCTGTAATCCCAGCTACTTGGGAGGCTGAGGCAGGAGAATTGCTTGAACCCAGGAGGGAGAGGTTGCCATGAGCACAAATCGCACCACTGCGCTCCAGCCTGGGAGACAGAGCGAGATTGTCAAACAAACAAACAAACAAAAAAACTGCATTTTTCTAAAATGGAAGTGATTTAGTTTTATCAGAATGGGAAAAATCTTTTTTATGAAAAAGAAAGTTGTATCTTGATTCTAGGTAGAACTTGAGGGTTTCTTAGCCGTGGCTTTCTACGGGTCTTCTGAAGCAGATGTGCATTTTAATGACTGAGGAAAATGGAAATGAGAACAGACTTGTCTTGATTCTACGTAGCAGTGAACTTGAGGATTTCTTAGCCATGGCTTTCCCTGGGACTTCTGAAACAGATCTGCATTGTAATGACTGAGGAAAATGAGAACAGACTTGAGAACTCTTCTAACTGTTTCAAAATGTCTTTGGGGGATCGTAATGCAGCCTCCTAAATGGATACATGTTCACAATCCTGAAACCTAATATAAATTATGTGCCAGACTGTAAGAAAATTTAATTTATTCAGTTTCTGTTTTTTCCTAAAACTACCATTAATGGGCAAAACACTAAGTGTGTTTGCTTCTGAACAGAGACTTGGATTACTTAACTGAGTGATGTGAGCAGCCCTAGGAAACGGCCTGGAGAGAGGAGGGGACCGTGGGACCAGCAGCCCCTGCTCAAAGCCCACGGCTCTCTATCCTACGTACAGGGGCATAACCAGACATACTCATTTCTAAGGATGTGTAGGATTTAAATCTAAAAGATAGAATCCTTTTTATTTCCACCAGAACACTCCAAATAACTACTTTTTCCAGAATCAGGAGAACTAGTTTTACTTCTAGCTTCACTGTTATAAGCTATATGGCTTTGAGCATAATGGGAAGGGAAGGGA
>NW_012112031.1:367459-391343 GCF_000951035.1 Colobus angolensis palliatus
GGATAAAGTGGGAGGGAGTGGAGGGAGGAAGGAAAGAAGATACCAGAAGGAAAGTTCATTAGTTTTCAGGGAAAAATATTCACCGCAGATTGGAATATGTGGGGCGGCTGCTCAACACATTTTCTCCTCTGTAGAAAAGTCCTGGTGTCAGATCAAGAAAAGCTGGAGGCTAATGTACACTATGATGATGGTGAATGCTTGAAGAACTCATACTCATATTAGCACGAACACTCATGTGGACCCACCAGGACTGGGCACACGCTGACAGAAATGTATCAACTAATTGAAATTACGGTGATTTAAATTTTATTCTTTTTTTCAAAAATATCAGGCCGGGCGCAATGGTAACATGTCTGTATTCCTAGCAGTTTGGGAGGCCGAGGCTCTTCCATGTTTAGGCAGGTTACTTAAGCTGATTTTGCCTCAGTTGCCACATTTGCCAAAAAGACTTTCTCTCTGTATGGCGTGGCACAATCCTGCATAGAGAGACAGTGTGGTGGCGTGATCACGGCTCACTGCAACCTCTGCCTCTCTGGCTCAAGTGATCCTCCCACCGTAGCCTCCCGAGTAGCTAAAAGATCTGGAGCAGGTGATTTAATGTCTCTGTGTTTCAGCTTCTTTATCTGTGAAAAGCAGAAATAGCATAGCCATCTTACGAATTTATTGTTAGAATGAAATTAATTGGGTTCTAATTCCTGGTAAGTGCTCAGTAAATAGTACCTTATTATCAACTCATAGAGGTTATCTAAGAAAATAAGAGGCCGGGCGCGGTGGCTCAAGCCTGTAATCCCAGCACTTTGGGAGGCCGAGACGGGCGGATCACAAGGTCAGGAGATCGAGACCATCCTGGCTAACACTGTGAAACCCCGTCTCTACTGAAAAATACAAAAAACTAGCCGGGCGAGGTGGCGGGTGCCTGTAGTCCCAGCTACTCCAGAGGCTGAGGCAGGAGAATGGCGTGAACCCGGGAGGTGGAGCTTGCAGTGAGCTGAGATCTGGCCACTGCACTCCAGCCTGGGTGACAGAGCGAGACTCCGTCTCAAAAAAAAAAAAGGAAAACAAGTGTGGGGGAAGACGTGGAGAAACTGAGTCCTTTACACTTTGCTGGTGGAAATATACAATGGCACAGTCACTTTAGAAAACAGTTTGGCAGTTTCTCAAAACGTTAAACATAAATTGACCATGCAGCTCTTTCGGTTCCATTCCTTAGGTACTTTTTTTTTTTTTTTTTTGAGACAGAGTCTCCCTCTGTCGCCCAGGCTGGAGTGCAGTGGTGAGATCTTGGCTCAGTGCAACCTTCGCCTCCCAGGTTCAAGCCATTCTCCTGTCTCAGCCTCCCGAGTAGCTGGGGTTACAGGCATGCGCGCTACCACATCTGGATAATTTTTGTATTTTTCGTAGAGACGGGGTTTCACCGTGTTGGCCAGGCTGCTCTTGAACTCCTGACCTCAGATGATCCGGCCGTCTCGGCCTCCCAACGTGCTGGGATTACAGGCTTGAGCCACCACGCCCGGCCTTTGGGTACATATTGAAGAGAACTGAAAACATGTTCATATGAAAACCTGTACATGAATGTTCACAGCAATATTCAAAATTAGAAAGTAGAAATAACGCAAACATCCAAGAGATGAATGAATAAACACAATGTGGTCTATCCACACAATGGAATGTCACTCAGCCACAAAAAGGAATGGAGTGCTGACACATGCCCCACCATGAACGTGCCCTGAAAACACGATGCTAAGTGAAGAGAGTCAGGCGCAAGACGTGCCACACGCCATGTGATTCTATGTATGCGAAATGTCAGGCGGGGCAAATCCACAGAGACAGAAAGTAGCTGATGGTTGTCAGTGGAATGGAGAATGACTGCTGAGAGGTACAGGGTTTCTTTCGGGGGTGAGGAAGATGTTCTGGAATTAGATAGTGGTGGTGGTTTCAGGACACTGTGAATATACTAAAAACAACTAAATTGTACACTTTATTTATTTATTTGTAAGATAGAGTCTCGCTCTGTCGCCCAGGCTGGAGAGCAGTGGCGCGATCTGAGCTCACTGCAACCTCCACCTGCCAGGTTCAAGTGATTCTCCTACCTCAGCCTCCTGAGTAGCTGGGACTATAGGTGTGACCCATCACGTTCAGCAACTTTTTTGTATTTTTAGTAGAGACGGGGTCTCACCATGCTGGCCAGGCTGGTCTCCAACTCCTGACCTCAAATGATTTGCCCTCCTCAGCCTCCCAAGGTGCTGGGATTATAGGCATGAGCTACTGCACCTGGCCAACTGTACACTTTAAAAGGGTGAATTCTATGGTATGTGAATTATACCTCAGGTTTTTAAATGGGGACAGACATTCGAACTCGATCTTAAAGGATGTGCTCCTTGGGCAGACGACAGCAGGAAGAAAATTATGGGCAGAAAGAATAAAATGAGAAAAGGCATGGAAGCCACAAAAGAGCAATGTGCATTCAGGGAAGTAAACACGGCTGTGGCTGGAGAACAGGGCACATGGTCCGGAGGGAGCGGCAGAAACTGATCTAGCAGTGGAGTGAAGACACAGATAATGAAAGCTCTGTATGCCAACCAAGGAGGAGGCCACAAGGTGCCTTCCGTGAGAATGAGGTCTCCCAGGAGAATGACTTAACCAAGTTGCCTGGCTCAATCCATCTTGTCAAGGAAAGCTCCTTCCGTCAACTCAGAATCATCCAGCGACTACACTCCATTTTGGCAAGTCAACAGTCCTTCTGACATTTATAAGATACATTTATTTACAGTACTGGTTCTTCTCAGCTTTCTTCCCAGGAGGGTACAGACTCCTTGAGGGCAGTCTCGTTTCCAATCTTAACTCTGTCAGTCCAAGTATAGGAGTAGCCTGAGGAGTCCCTGGGATGCTGAATGAGAGTGGCAGTTTTAACCAAACTCTTCAGCTTTCCTCACCTCACAAAACTTTACTTACGTTTTCACCCTGTTTGAACTGCCCTCCTAATCACAAATTCATTCAGAACTTCACCCTGATCTGTTTCAAACACCACTTCCTTAGGAGGGCCTTCCTTGCCTGGATATGAACTCCTCCCTCTTTAAAGAGGGTGTATTTTGTACTTTTCTTCTGGCACTGATTTCCTCATCTCTTTTATTAAAGTTACTGAGTGTTGCTGTCATCTTACACATCTCTTGCCCTCAGCTTCTGGAATCTAAACACCTTAGCGAAAGGTTTACACCTTTCTGAGCCTCGCAGCTCTCAGCACTGTGCTGGGCAGGGTCTGAAATGAACTGTCCAACCAGCAGCAAAAATGATAGAATCAGAGACAGAAACAACCATTATCACAGAAGTTTTCTAAAATCCTAGAAGAAACTACATAACACAGGATGCAGGCATAAAGAGCACAGAATGTGTGTTGAATCAATTTGTGACCACTTGGCTTGTTTACTTCTATCACATGGATTTTATTTTGCTACAACTCCAGAAGACTCAGACAAAAAGTAACGGCCTCCCAGCTGCTGCGTTCCCAAGTCTGTGGTTTTCCTATGATATAAACAAAGGACTCTGGAGGCACGGTCTCTGTGAATATTTGCTGGTGTGGGCACGGGGAGAAGTAGAGAGTGGGACGGGGCAGGGTTTGAGGGAAATCCACAGAACCAACCGACAGTTGGTATAAGCAACACCTGCAGTGTTAAACCCCTTCCAACTGTGATTTTATTGGAAAAAAAAAAAAAAAATCCACTCTTCCTTTGGTAAATGTGAAAATGCTTTCACCAGCTGCATTCTGACCTAAAGTGTGTGCAGTTCAGGAGAGACGGCAGCTGGGACAGATCACACTCAGGACGTGGGGAACGCTCACCAGCAGGAGGGGATAAGCAGAGCCTGCAAAACGAACTCCTCTAAGCCTCCGGACCGGCCCCCGTCCGCCTGCCCCGAGCATCCCCCGTCCGCCTGCCCAGAGCGTCCCCCGGACCGGCCCCCGTCCGCCTGCCCCGAGCATCCCCCGGACCGGCCCCCGTCCGCCTGCCCCGAGCGTCCTCCTGTGAAGGCCCAGGATGCCAAACGTGCTTGTCAGCACCGGACTCGTGAAAAAGATGCGCTTTCTGAATAAAACTGTGATGTCAGCTATTCTAGGACTTGCCACTTCAGTTCATAAAACCCCAAAGTTTTTAATCTTATTTTGGTTTTAATCTTATTTTTGTTAAATATTTACAATCTGCTGCAAAACCAAATTCAGACCAAATGTCTGCTTACACAACCTTGTGACATAGTCACTCCTCCTGACAAGAGGGAGAGGGAACTCACATTTCATGAGTATGTACTATGTGCCGGGCACTAGACCCATGTGTTCCGTGTTTCATCCTCACAGCAATGCTGGGATGCAGAGATCCACAGTTCCCTTGGGGTAGGTGGGCCCAGATGACGTCACGTTGGCCCAGACAGGTGAATCCTCTGCTCAAGACCCCCAAAGAAAACCCCGGAGGAGTTAGGCCTGTCTGACTCCAAAGTTAGTGCTCCTCTCACTGCCCTCTGGTACTGGACAGTATAACCCAGAGAAATCACTTCTCCAGAATTTGCTACAAGAGCCTAGGACTCTAGAGCAGACACTGGCAAACTTTTTCTATAAAGGGTCAGAGAGTAAATATTAAATTTTTTTAGCTTTGTGGGCTAGTCTCTGTTGCAATGACTCAATTCTACCACCATATTGCAAAAAGGCAGCTATAGAGGATACGTAAATAAAGGAACGTGGCTGTGTTCCAATAAAACTTTATTTTCAAAAACAAGCAGTGGGCCAGATTTGGTTCCCAAGCTCTAGTTTACCAATCCCTGCTCAGCAAAGTTCTAGAGTTGCAGCTTCATGTTCCTCGGGTTTAGCATAACAAAGGCCCATTTCCAACTTAATTAACACAAACGAATCTCCCATATTCAAGGCTACATGAGAGACAAAAGAGGGGAGAAAGACACGGTCTGTGCACTTACGGAACTGACTTCATTTGGGAAAAAAGGCATAGGCACATAAAAGCCAAAAATAGGAACATGAGGTAGTGCTCGGTAAGTGCCAAAGGAGGGACTTGAGGGCCAAGGGCTGACTGATGGGCCACCACGATATGAGAAAACCAGAGTACACAGCCTCATCAAGGACTCCTGCATTGGCACCAGAGCTCAGAACGAGTCGGAAAAACCGCTCAGTGGGCAAGAATGAAGAGTGAGTCAGAAGTTACTGCTTCAAGCACGAACGAGAACGTCCATTCTGGTGAGACCACACCAAGGTTTTTAGCATGTGTCAGATACTAATCAAAGACAATACGTAAATAAAGGAACATGGCTGATTCAGTTTTAATTAACAAAAATGAATCTCCCATATTCAAGACTACATGAGAGATAAAAGAGGGGTGAAAGACATGGTCTGTGCACTTACGGAATTGACCTTCATTTGGGGAAAAAAGGCATAGGCACATAAAAGCCGAAAATAGGAACATGAGGGAGCGCTCGGTAATTAAAAATGATCCATCTCAGCTGGGTGCAATAGCTAATGCCTGTAATCCCAGCACTTTGGGAGGCCTCGGTGGGAAGACTGCTTGATGCAAGGAGTTCAAGACCAGTCTGGGCAACACAGCAAGACTCTTAGCTTTACAAAACATTTAAAAAGTAGTTGGATGCAGTGGCAAGCGCCTGTGGTCTCAGCTGCTTGGGAAGCTGAGGCAGGAGGACAATGAGCCCAGAGGGTCGAGGCTACAGGGAGAAATGATGGCACCACTGCACTCCAGCCTGAGTGACAGAGAGAGACCCTCTCTCTACAAAATATAAACCACAGACAACATCTCCTTTAGACTCATCAAACACATCTACTTCGCCTCTTTTTTTTTTCGCCATCCTCCAATACCGTGTGACGCTCTGTCTCTAAAAGGACAAGCAACGGACCCGACCCGGGTGCAACACACACTGAGTGCTCTCAGGAACTCCGGGGCCGTTCCGTTCTCCTCTCAGCTGGTCCTTTAAGCTCCGATGAGCCTGGAGAAGCCACAGACAGTCGACGCCACCTGGGGCTGTTCTTGTTAGTTTGTAAGACGCCATTTCCCACGACCTTACCTTGCTCATGGCCGTCAGGGCAGGATCACAGGCGGCATCCAGATCCTGAACCAGCAGCTGAATACTGCTGGAGATGACGCTGCAAATCAAAGAAATCACCGTGGTCACTCCTTCAAACAACGGCCGTCTGAATGACTGACACTCAGGCCTCTGTGTCAAACTCAGATTCATCATTTCATCGGCAAAGTTTGAGCTTCAATCAATGACAGCGGAAGAGCAGCTTGGCTCTTTCTTCACGTCCTGGTTTTACCCGGCTATATCCTCACCCAGTCAGGACACAGAACCCCACGGCCCATCTCCCTAATCACCACCCCAGTATCCCTGTTCACATCTTCCTACAAAAGAACCTGCTTCCCAAAAATGTTTAAGTCAGAACTGAAGAAAATAAAGTTAAGAGAAGTGGAAGAAATAAACTAAGAAGAGAATTTTGATTTTTCCTCAATAAGCGGCTGATGTGAAAGTTGCACCCTGGCCATGCCTGTCTCATTTAATGGCAGTGGAGCAGAAATGGACCAAAACTAAAGTGCCACAAGGTCCTAACAGGGAAAGAAGGTGGACCTCCCCTGCCACCGTACACTCTTATTCCCTCAGGGGCTAAATTCAAGCCATTTATACTTTACACTTTAAAACACTGAAGGTAGGCCTGGCCTTCTGTGGGTTTAGGTGGGGGCAGATCAGGGATGGCCAAGGGAGAATGTCTTCTCTGTGGTTATTCTTCACAGTGAGACAATAAAGACCCCATACGCTAAAAGAGCAACTGCATTTGAGGAGGTACAACGGCAGCCCCGTTCTGAAGCTGCTTCTTAGTGGCCAGTAGGGACTCATTCTGACCCAACAGAAACCTCTTAGGTTCTGCAGTGACTAAAGCCAACAGCCTGAGGCACGCTGCTGTGTAACAGAGAAAGGACAGGCAGCGACCAAGCATGTGCAAGGTACATACGTGCTAAACACTGCTGTGTAACAGAGAGAGGACAGGCAGTGAGCAAGTGTGCGAGGTATATACATGCTGAACGCTGCTGTGTAACAGAGAGAGGACAGGCAGCAAGCATGTGCCAGGTACGTACGTGCTGAATGTGTCCATCTCTCCAGTCAGATTGATTCGTTCAATCAGACTTACATCCACTTTTTCTTTGAGTTTTTCTTCTAGCTGTTGGAAAATAGGAGAAACAGATGCATGGTCAATCATTATCCAAAGAAGTGGCATCATAATAATAGTTAACATTTACTGAGTTTGATGATTCAGGCATAATTCCAGACGCTTTTTTTTTTCTTTTGACACAGAGTCTCACTCTTGTGGAGCAAGGCTGGAGTGGAGTGGTGCGACCTCGACTCCCTGTAGCCTCTGCCTCCCGGGTTCAAGCGATTCTCCTGCCTCAGCCTCCCGAGTAGCTGGGAGTACAGGCGTGCGCCACCACGCCCGGCTAATTTTGTATTTTTAGTAGAGACAGGGATTTCTCCATGTTGGTCAGGATGGTCTCAAACTCCCAACTTTAGGTGATCCGCCCATCTCGGCCTCCCAAAGTGCTGGGATTACAGGTGTGAGCCACCATGCCTGGCCAATCTTATAACCTTATGAGGAAGATTCTATTGTTATCATCCTCATTTTACAGATCAGAAAAAAAGCGTGGGGGCCTACCCAAGATAGAAGTGGTAGGGCCAGGAATCAAACTCCCTCCAGAGCCTGTGCCCTTTAGCACTGTGCTGTGCTTCTTTCTTACGACACATCGACAATTCCCATCAATTCATTCTGAAAAGAACCTCATTTTAAGATACTCCCTGCCCCATGAACTTGCCCATCCAGATTGGAAACCTTTGGTGGTGAGTAGCAGTAAAACCAGCTAAAATAGCCAGTGAGTGCGACGATGGGCCAATTGCCTCATTAAGGCATTGGGGATACAGTGGTAAACAAAAGAAATGCGGTCCCTGCTGTCATCAGCCAACAGCCAGGGACAGAAACAATCAACATGTTCCTGGAGCTCAAAGAAAAATAACGGGACCAGGACTTGTAAATACTTGGAAGTATCCCTGGGAGTTGATTAATCTAGCACTGTAAACCTATCACACAAACTCTAAGAATAGCTAATGTTTTGGCCTTTTTTTTTTGAGATGGAGTTTCACTCTTGTTGCCCAGGCTGGAGTACAATGGCGCGATCTCTGGTCACTGCAACCTCCGCCTCCAGGGTTCAAGCGATTCTCCTGCCTCAGCCTCCTGAGTAGCTGTGACTACAGGTGTGCGTCACCACGTCCAGCTAATTTTGTATGTTTAGTAGAGATGGGGTTTCACCATATTAGCCAGGCTGGTCTTGAACTCCTGACCTCAGGTGATCCACCCACCTCCAAGTCCCAAAGTGCCGAGTAGCTGGGACTACAGCTGGGATTACAGGCATGAGCCACCGCGCCTGGCCAGAATAACCAATGTTTTGTCTTAAATTTGAAAATGCTATTGGGGTGCATAAATTAGTATAACCGTTTTGGAAGACAATCTATTCAGAAAGCAAAAATTTAAATACACATATTGCCTAAACCAGCAATTTCACAGCTAGAAATGCATTTCAATGAAATCAGGAGAATAACAGATAAAGAAACGCATATTTTTTGCAGCATTCATTAATTCAACCAATATTTACTGAAAGCCTTCTTTGTTCAGGCTGTGTAACAGAATAAGAGAGTTATTCAGTGAACAAAACAGATCAATACTGTCCTCATAAAGCTGGAAACAATCTACATGTGCATTTACAAGGGATAAAACAAATTATGGCACAGGCTTATCATGCTTAAACTCTTCAGCAGGCTCTTCCTATGACACTGAAAATAAAATCCAAATTCCTAACCATGAACTGGGTCCTGCCCAGCTTTCTGGCCTCGTCTTGCTACTCTCCACCTTGCCTGCTAGGCTTCAGTTACACTGGCCTTTTAAATTTCTGGGAGACACCAGGGTCCTTCGCCCTCAGGACCCTCATACTTCACACTTTCTTCTTCCTCTCCCTGAAACATGCCCTGCTCAGCCCTGCTGACCCACTCCCTTGCTTTGCTGCACCCCCACCTTCTAAGCTCTCCATGCTTCTCACTTTTTGGCCACATGTTGGCCATGCTGGTCTTGAACTTCTGACCTCATGATCCACCTGCCTCTGGCCTCCCAAAGTGCTGGGATTACAGGCATGAGCCACCGCACCCGGCCCTAATTTTTGTATTTTTAGTAGAGACGGGGTTTCACTATGTTGGCCAGTCTGGTCTTGAACTCCTGACCTCAGGTGATCTGCCCACCTCAGCCTTCCAGAGTCCTGGGATTACAGGCGTGAGCCCCCGCGCCCGGCCACAGTATCATTCTGCCTCCTAATGGAGTAAAGAATTTGGGCTTTGAGCATCAGTGGCTGCTGACATTACACAAAGAGCACCCAAGCACTGTGTATCTTGACGGCAGACACTCAAAACATCACTATGACGTAGTTTTCTGTAAAAAAGAACCTGAATCACTTCAGGCTTCTACATCTAACTACCAATTTATGGGAAATACAAGAGACAAAGTAAAATGGCCATTAATACTTGTGGGTGCAATCAGCCAAATCCAAACCTTGGGAAAATCTACAGGGCAAACAACCCAGTTTCTCAAAGAGGAGATTGCAGGAGGCAAAGAGAAAGGGAAGGAGAAACCAGAGACTCAATAATCTGAGCAGGCCGGGCCCAGTGGTACAGCCGGTAATCCCAACACTGTGGGTGCTGAGGCAGGAGGATCACTTGAGCCCAGGAGTTCAAGACCAGCCTGAGCAACATACTGAGACCCCATCTCCACAAAAATAAAAACTATTGGCCGGCATGGTGGCAGGTGCCTGAAGTCCCCATGTAGCTCCAGCCACTTGGGAGGCTGAGGGGAGGATCGCTTTCATTCCAGGCTGCCGTGAGCTGTGATCACACCACCGCACTCCAGCCTGGGCAACAGATTGAGGCCCCATATTAAACAAAAAGAATCTGAGCAACAAGGAATTGGAAAATAAAATTTACAAGCAACGCCAAAAATATATTGTTATTGATTCATTAATTATAACAAATGTTTCATATTAATGTTAATAATATGGGAAACTGGGTAAGTGGTATATGGGAACCATGCAAATGATCTCTGCAATTTTTCTATAAATCTAAAAATATCCTGAAAAGTGTAGTTTAAAAAAAAAAAAACTATAATAGCAATTTATAACATCGTTCTATGGTTTGATTGCGTACTCCAACGTTTATGTGTTAGAAACTTAACCCCCAATGCCACAATTTTGAGAGGTATTAGGTCATGAGGGCTCTGGTCTCACCGTGGATTAATGCCATTATCTCAGGAGTGGGTTATTTCTTCCTCCAAGAGATCTTCATTAAGCACTTATTACGTACCAGGCATCGTATTTGGTGCCAATGAACAGAGATGAACAGAGTAGACTCTTCCTGGCATGGAACTTAAAACTAATGGGGGAGCCAGATAATAAGGAAGTAAGCCAGCTGAGATGTAACTTCAGTTTTGTGGTGTTAGGAAAGAAACAAATTTGGCAATGCTGGAATAAGGGAGTTGCCTACTGAAGAGGGGTGGTCAAGGAGGGGCTCTCTGCTGAAGGGGGGTGGCCAATGAAGGGCTCTCTGAGGAGGCGATACTGAAGTGGGGACTTGAGGCTTGGGGAAGGAGACTGCCAAGTGAGGAGCCGCCACACTCGGCTAATCGTTGAATTCTTTTAGTAGAGACGGGGTTTTGCCATGTTGGCCAGGCTGGTCCTAAACTCCTGACCTCAAGTGATCCACCCTCCTCGGCCTCCCAAAGTGCTGGGATTATAGGTGTGAGCCGCTGTGCCCCCCTCTTCTGGAGGCTCTGAGAAGAAACTGTTCCCACCCCTCTTCTAGTTTCGGGGGTTTGATGACAATCCTTGATGCTCCTTGGCTTGTAGAGTCTGACTCCAGCCTCTGCCTCCTTCCCACGGCCTTCTTCCCTGTATCTCTGTGTGTTCAATCTCCCTCTCTCCTTTCTAAGGACAACAGTCATTAGGTAAGGGCCCCCCAACCCTAAATCCAGGACCAGCTCATCTTGAGATACCTAATTACATTTACTAGGATAAGGTCACATTTCCAGGTCCCACGGCCTAGGACTTGGACATGTTCTGGGCTTGGGGGGACACTTCAACCCACTATATCTCCCTGGGTTCTCTTGAGATGACACAAATAGTCTTTGATTTTTTTCTTGCTTTTTGTATAACATGATGTTCTAGGTTCATCTTGTACATTTCGTGCCCCTGACCTGGAATTTTTCTCCAGGAATCTCTGGTATCTTTTAGTGAAAAACTGTATTTAGAGTTCACAATAAAGGTGCTACGAATGTATTACTTTTATAATCAGTAAAAACGATTTTCACTAAATAAAAAATAATTGGCTACTTGTATCATCAGTCATCAAAATGGTCTTCAACTTATTTCTAGAACTTCTAAGAGTCTGTTCTAGAAAACTAATGCAAAATATTTAAGATGCTATATTCAGAAAGACATTCTTTGTAAGGACTATCGTGCTTTTTTTTTTGACAGGGTCTCACTCTGTCACCCAGGCTGGAGTGCAGGGGTGTGACCATGGCTCACTGCAGCTTGGATCTCCCAGGCTCAAGCAATCCTTCCACCTCAGCTTCCCAAGTAGCTGAGACCACAGGCATGTGCCACCACACTCAACTAATTTTTAAATTTTTTGTGAAGACCAGGTCTCACTGTGTTGCCCAGGCTGGTCTTGGACTCTTGGCCTCAAGCGATCCTTCCGCCTTGGCCTCCCAAAATGCTAGGATTACAGGCGTGAGCCACTATACCCTGCCAGGATTATCTATAAAAGCAAAATTTTGGCCAGGCACGGTGGGTGGCTCACACCTGTAATCGCAGCACTTTGGGAGGCCGAGGCGGGTGGATCACAAGGTCAGGAGATCGAGACCAACCTGGCTAACATTGTGAAACCCCGACTCTACTAAAAATACAAAAAAACTAGCCAGACGTGGTGACGGGCACCTGTAGTCCCAGCTACTCATGAGAATGGCGTGAACCCAGGAGGCGGAGCTTGCAGCGAGCCAAGATCGCGCCACCGCACTCCAGCCTGGGCAACAGAGAAAGACTCCGTCTCAAAAAAAAAAAAAAAAAAAAGGCAAATTCGCAGCAGCATAAACAATTATCAGGAATACTGCTAAATAATTTATGGTATAAGGCCAGGCGCAGTGGCTCACGCCTGTAATCCCAGAACTTTGGGAGGCCAAGACGGGTGGATTACAAGGTCAGGAGTTCGAGACCAGCCTGGCCAAGATAGTAAAACCCACCTCTACTTAAAAAAAAAACACAAAAATTAGCCAGGGGTGGTGGTGGGCGCCTGTAATCCCAGCTACTCAGGAGGCTGAGGCAGATGAATTGCCTGAACCTGGGAGGTGGAGGTTGCAGTGAGCCAAGATCATAGCCACTGCATTCCAGCCTGGGCAACAGAGCAAGACTCCATCTCAAAAAATAAATAAATAAATAAATAATTTATGGTATAGTCCCTTAAAGAGAAATATTATGTGGCCATAAACAATGATAGTAATAATGACACTGTAACGATAGTTATAATGATTATTACTATCATTATAATGACAGGAACAATGCTAATGCTACGTATGACACTAACAATAAAAGGATGTAACAGTGAATTAAGATTAAAACATACAAAACTATGTCTATAAATAACAACTGAAAAAATACCCCAAATTGCTAATATGATTATTTGAGGATGATGGGATTAAGAGGGATCATTTTTGTTTTTTTATACTATAGTTATTTTACCTCTAAAATAGCATATTTACACGTATGTATTTCTTTCTGCACACACAAAATAGTTCAACAGTGCTTCTTCCCAAAAGAACTCTGGAACCCCTGCCTTGGAGGTCCTTACAGATAGTGCCATCTCACCCTGGAGTGGTCTGGGGATAAACGGACTGCTCTGTGGCTCCAAGGCCAAACCCTGGCAGGTCATGACCTTCGCAACTCAACACGCCCAGGTCCCCAGGCAGAGTGTGCTGCTGCCTCTGCCTCTGGCTGGCTTACATGCCACTGAGGGGCCTTTGTGGACACACTTCCTGTTTGACTTGCTGTATTGCTGCCCTGGCTCACAGGAGCTCCAAGCCGTGCTGTCTGAAAAATCACTTATGACTGTCTTCCTGTGGTCTAGGCATCTGTAAATTATAAATACAAAGTGGGTAGAAGAACAGAACTTTTCCAAATTATGTTCTTTCTCTTGGCCTCAGGGAATCCCAGCCCCAGTGTGAAAAGGAATTTCTAACCCCACGTTTATGGCTGAGTCAGAGGTTATTCTGGGTCTTCCTTCTGCCCCATCAGCTGCTGAACTACGGCCATTTGGGGGCCTCTAGCAGAGACATCACCCTTTCCTGCCCCCCAGTTCCTGAACGTCAGCATCCCAAACAATGGCTGTTTGTTTAGGCAGACTGAAAATGCCATGTAAATTTCAGAAGACATAAAAGCCCAGAGCATTCTGCCTAACTTTGTAACTCTTCTCAGCGTGGAGTAACTGGCTGTGACTCGCCATCACCAAAAGCTGGGTCCTAGTACAGACAAGTCTGTTCCTGCTTTCCTCATAGGGCAGGAGTGCTACTGACCTACTTTTACCGGGTCATGCCCTTTGAGGAGCTTACACAACGCCAGGGAGGTGACCAGTCCTACTTTCTTGCCCAGTCTCCTTTTAACAAGGCCTTCCTGTAAGACAGCTGCCTGGGCAGCCTTATGGCTGGACAGTGAGCTTTCCCCTGTGGCAGGCCAACTGCTCTGACTCAGGGTTGTCTGTGGCCGTGTTAGGACGTATATTCTTACTTGCTGAGCGACGCAGCCCAGAGAGTTCAGGAAAAGGAGGTGGTGAGTGGGCAGCCAGGACAGCTCACCTGCTGGGTGGTGGCCAGGCAGTACTCTGCTGTGCTCAGGATGCTGCAGATGAGGCAGAGCTCCTCCAGAGTGAACTTGGCTACTTCTGAGCCCTCCTTTTCCTTAAGGAGGCTGCTGATGGTCAGCCCTCCACTGCTGGTTGTGGTTCTGAGGAAAAGGAACAGGAACGAGTCAGCCTGGAATTTCTAATTTGCTTCCTGAACTGGAAACTGCATATTTTAAGAAAAGAAAGGGGGGAAGTAAAGGCTGGACGTGGCCCAAATCAGTCCACATACAATGAGTCCTTTTCCTACTGACCTTACCTTGACTATCGTCTGTTTAGATTCTCTCACCATCAGAAATAGAAAGAGATGATTCCTGTTTTAGTTAACCTGAATCATCAGCCAGTCATTAGCCACATTAACTAGGATGGTCTAATATCCAAAGGGAAGGCTGTTGAGCTGCCCCTCTCTTTAGCTTGGAACCTCCTGATACGCAGAACTCATTGGGGACCATTTGGAGCACGAAAGGTGGTTACCTGCCCTGTTTCTTTCACTTAAGAAAAGTCTGCACTGGGACTTCTGTGTGCTTGTGGAGGAGTACATACGCGAATGTGAAGACACACTTCCTGCCCAAGGCCCTAAGTGTCCCAAGAGGCCAAAACCCATCTCACATCCTCCTGTGACTACAGGTTTTGGGGGCAGTTCCAGCTCCTGAGTGAGTTCTATGGTAGTAACCACTCCCCACTCATATCTGGAGGCTTCGGAATCCTCTGTTGGCTCCTTTCACCTTGCCCTCATTTCTGTGAACTGTCTCTTTACTGACAAAACCCCAGCTGAATGTGCCATTTTTTTCCTGTTGAGACGCTGACTAATACACGTGGGAAAATGCTCCCGGGATGAAGTTAAACGGTGGCTGCAGGGAATAAAGCTATCAGCAGTACAGCCCCAATTCCACGACACAAACAAACAAAAGCACGCAGATCACACACATTATGTATCTATCAAGAACGGAAAAATATATACCAAAAAGTTAAGTTTTCTTTGGGTAGTGAGATTATACATAATTTTTTTTTTAAGGCGGAGTCTCCCTGCAATGCCCAGACTGGAGTGCAGTGGCGTAATCTCGGCTCACTGCAACCTCCGCCTCCCGGGTTCAAGTGATTCTCCTGCCTCAGCCTCCCGAGTAGCTGGGATTACAGGCACATGCCACCATGCCTGGATAATTTTTGTATTTTTAGTAGAGATGGGGTTTCACCATATTGGCCAGGCTGGTCTCAAACTCCTGACCTCAAGTGATCTACCTGCCTCAGCCTCCCAAGGTGCTGGGATTACCGGCGTAAGCCACTGCATCCGGCCAATTTTTGTTTTTTTCTTTATGTGTTCCTATGTTTTCTAAGCTATGATGAACCTGTGCTATCTTGATAATCAGAACAAAAGTTATTAAAATTTTAAGAATGGGCGTGGTGGCTCATGCCTGTAATCCCAGCACTTTGGGAGGCAGAGGCGAGCAGATCACCTGAGGTCAGGAGTTCGAGACCAGCCTGACCAACATGGAGAAACCTCGTCTCTACTAAAAATACAAAATGAGCCCGGTGTGGTGGTGGGTGCCTGTAATCCCAGTGACTCGGGAGGCTGAGACAGGAGAATTGCTTGAACCCGGGAGGCGGAGGTTGCAGTGAGCCAAAATCACACCATTGCACTCCAGCCTGGGCAACAAGAGTGTAACTCCGTCTCAAAAAAAAAAAAAAAAAATCATAGTCAAAGAAGTTCTCATTAGTGAAATACCCGTCACTTATATCTCCTGTGAGCACAGGATTTTATTCTCTTTCTTCCAAATAATGTGAAACTCCCATATGTGATACATTTTAGTGATAATGACAGAAACAAATTCCGGAATTCTTTTAGCCATGGGGGTGATTTGAAAATACTAAATTCACAAGCATTACTTTAGGTCATATTCTATTACAATCAAACCTATCATATAATCAAAACGTCTCTAAAATCCTAGTTGAATGATCCACCTATTTGAATAGTAAGCAATATAACAATCTTCTAATACCTCAGGATAATACAATGGTCACCGTAATTGGGGGTTATGCAGTAGCTGCCCCCAGTCCTACTGCATCTTCAAACATTAGGCTCTGTCCAGCTCTAATGCATCAGGATAATACAATAGTCACCATAATTGGGGGTTACGCAGTAGCTGCCGCCAATCCCACCGCATCTGAAACACCAGGCTCTGGCCGGCACGGCGGGAAGTGCGCACCACAAGAGGGACTTGGAACCTACTCAGAATGAGGAAAAAGCAGATTCATTCCTCCCACCCATCACTCGGGGCAAAATCTCACCGAATGAGGCTTGGGTGAACTGCTTAAGCTATTTATCAGTTATTTCCGCCACAACCTCACTTTTTGTGTGTGTGCCAAGTATCTATAGTTGAATCCATGGATATTAAACAGGTATACAATGGGATAGGTTCCCTTGAGTCCACTGCGGTAAGACTTGCCACGTGGGCAGCCAGTGTGGACATTTCCTTTGATGGTCTTGATCAGCTGTGGAATGTCAGAGAGGAAATAGCTTCAGGCCCTCAGGAACTCAGGAAGCCTGCTTTCTTCCTTGATACTCTTGGTGGTTCAGTAAACAACTTTAGAGTGGATTTCCTTAAGATTCCCATATTTAGGTCTATTTGCCACCACTCAGACTATGAAGAACAGGACTCACTTGGGCAGGTTGCCAGAGAGGATCTTCCAGGCGTATTCTCGGAGGTACTTCTGGAAAATGGTGGTCAGGGCGATCATGGGCTCCCCCGTACTGAGCTGAGAGCACTGCACCATGCACTTCTTGTAGTAGACGAAGAGGTCGGCGCAGCTGGGGAGCACGGCACCCCCTTCATCAGTGTTGGGCTTAGGTGGCCCCTGGGCTTTGAAATCAGCCACAAACCGATCTATCAGCTCTCCAAGGTTCCTAGGAGGAAAAAAAAACCCAAAAATGTTATTTTACTTCAAGAAAAGTAAAGCAAATGTGCTTGTTTGCAATGTACATAAAATACTGCCACAAGTAATCATTCCTACTGCATTTAAAACTTAAAATCGGATCAATTTTAATCAATATCATCATTTGCTACCACCACCACTCCTATAACAACAGCAGTAATAAAATTTGATGTATGAGATTCTAATCTCTAAATCGATTGATATTTGCGCTTTATACTTTTCAAGGCATTTCATTATCACACTGGACTCCAAACCCCTGTAAGCAAGATAGCGTATTACTGGCCCCGCTAAAAGATGAGAAAATTAAGTCCTAGAAAGTTTATCACACAAGTTCGTGGCAGAGCTGAGCCTAGACTCCAATACTAAAGTAAGAAACTGATCCTTCTATCATATTAGTACCATTTACTCCTCCACCAAGGAAAACCCTAAATAATGATAGTGATCATTTTCTGAACACTTAGGATGCACCAGGTATTACGTCCATGTTTTACACGCATCATCTCATTGAACTTCATTTCCTTTGTTTTTTTTTTGAGATAGAGTCTTGCTCTGTTGACCCAGGCTGGAGTGCAGTGGCACGATCTTGGACCACTGCAACCTCTGCCTTCAGGGTTCAAGCAATTCTCCTGCCTCAGCCTCCCATGTAGCTAGTACTACAGGCACACGCCACTATGCCCTGCTAACTTTTATTTTCAGTAGAGACAGGGTTTCACCATGTTGCCCAGGCTGGTCTCGAACTCCTGACCTCAGGTGATCCACTCACCTTGGCCTCCCAAAGTGCTGGGATTACAGGCGTGAGCCACCGCACCCAGCTCATTTACTTTTTACAATAAACTTACATAGTATGTATTATCACTATCCTCATTTTCAAAGAGTTAAGTACAGAAAAGCTGAGTACCTTGTCTAGAGTAATACAATAAGAAAACAAGAGAGCCAGGATTAAAAACTAAGCAGCCTGGCTCTAAGCTTCAAGCCTGAAAGCACACTACTTCCTAAAAACAAAAAGGTTATGATGTCAGCAAATATTGAGACATCGTGAACCTAAACGTGTCCAAGAGATAGATGCCTAAACAAAGAGAAACTGGGAAATGTAACGGTTTCTTTCTCCTTCAAATGTAGTTTTTTCTTAGAATTTCCAGAATCAAAGGTGTAAAAAAATCTTAGGAAAAGAGAGGGTATGGGCAGAGCACGGTGGCTCATGCCTGTAACACCAGCACTTTGGGAGGCCGAGGCGGGTGGATCACTTGAGGCCAGGAGTTTGAGACCAGCCTGGCCAACATGGCAAAACGCTGTCTCTACTAAAAAAAAAAAATGGGCCAGGTATAGTGGCTCATGCCTGGGCGCAGTGGCTCACGCCTGTAATACCAGCACTTTGGGAGGCCTAGGCGGACGGATCATGAGGTCAGGAGATCGAGAACATCCTGGCTAACGTGGTAAAACCCTTTCCCTACTAAAAATAAAAAAAAAAAAAAAAAAATTAGCCAGGCGTGGTTGCAGGCACCTATAGTCTCACCTACTTGGGAGGCAGAGGCAGAAGAATGGTGTGAACCCAGAGGTGGTGCTTGCAGACAGCCAAGACTGCACCACTGCCCTCCAGCCTGGGCGACAGAACAAGACTCTGTCTCAAAAAAAAAAAAAAGAAAAAAAAAAATTAGCCAGGTGTAATGGCGCATGCCTGTAATCCCAGCTACTTGGAAGGCTGAGGCAGAGAATCACTTGAACTTGGAGGCAGAGGTTGCAGTGAGCCAAGATCACACCACTGCATTCCAGCCTGGGTGACAGAGCAAAACTTGATGTCTGAAAAAAAAATAAAGAACAGGGTATGAGCAGCTCCAGACTTGCCTCAGGCCACAGTGGGGATGAGAGTTGCAATTTTTCTCCCATTTCCCATTCAAACATCCCTGTAATTGTTCCACTGAACTGCGTCATCACCTGTGAGGATCCAGCAGCGCTGCAGTAACTGCTTCTGCACAGCTGTGCTGGGTGAAGAATGGGAAGAACCTACCACTCCCGACACGTTCCATCTTTTTAGGTTGCTGTTTAAGGCTATAGGAATCCAGCTGTGTTTTAAAAATGTATTTATATAATGGTAAGGAAGAAAAAGACAAGAACCACACATACCATCAGTTAGCAGGAATGGGAGAAAACTGACGTTTTACTCAAGGGCTTTTGTTATTGAAAGTCTATTACAGGCCGGGTGCCGGGGTTCACACCTGTAATCCCAGCACCTTGGGAAGCCAGGGTGGGTGAATCACCTGAGGTCAGGAGTTCAAGACCAGCCTGACCAACATGGAGAAACCCTGTCTTTACTAAAAATAAAAAAATTAGCCTGCGTGGTGGCGGGCGCCTGTAATCCCAGCTACTCGGGAGGCTGAGGAAGGAGAATCACTTGAACCTGGGAGGCAGAGGTTGTGCTAAGCCGAGATTGCACCATTGCACTCCAGCCTGGGCAACAAGAGCAAAACTCCATCTCAAAAAAAAAAAAAAAGAAAAAGTAAAAGAAAGAAAGTCTATTATACACAACCACTCTGCCCTCAAAGAACTACTGGCCCAGGCTAGGTCTCTGTCTGTGGCGACAGTGAGAAAGCAGGGAAGGATCTCATTAGTTGACCTTGGAAAGCTTCATGGCCACCACCCTCGTTCCTCATAACCTCTCTTGCTTCACTTTTCCACTGAATCTCCCACCTCTCCTCCACAGCTGACCCAACACTCCAGCCAGAGGTTCCTCGTCATGGCTCCCCTGCTCACCCACTTCCGGTCACTGGGCCTGTGCCTATGTGATGTCCTGGCCAACAGGCTCTCCCGCCACCTGTCCACTCCCCTTTCAACTTCATCCAGGTCTCACCCACACCAGCTACAACTTCTATCATCTGTCACCCACTGACACTTTATTTCACACTTTACTAGACAGTGTGAGGTTGCCATATATTCAGGAAATAACCTATTTTCTCCCATCCTGGGCCACGGCAGGCAACATTAATCAACAAGGAGCCCCTTTTTTCACTGATCTCTCTTGTGATTCCAGATTCCTTCTTGAGACAGCACTCCAGCCAGTCACCTCTATAAACTGAAGCTGGTAAAAAAGGCGAAGGAGATGGACTCATCCGTTTCGTGCATGTTAACACAAGCTCCCTGAGAGGAGGGATGACGTTTATGCTGGTTCTGCTGCCCCCAAGTCATGCTAATAAGTGGAGCAAAGCTTCATGCTACTGCTCAATACATACTTAGCTGATCAACCTCCACACTCTGTTCCTAGGGGACGGGAATGGAGGGTGGGAAGGTGGAAATGGGATGGAGGCCAGTGCAGTGGAGATCATGGAAAAGAAGGCAAAAGATTCCCCTGGGGTCTTCTTATGAGATTCTAACCTCTAAATCAATAGTGCCAACCAAATCAAGGACCAGATCTCTGACATGTGTGTTTTTTTGTTTTGTTTTGTTTTTTGTTTTTTTTTTTTGGAGATGGAGTCTCACTCTGTTGTCCAGGCTGGAGTGCAGTGGCACGATCTCAGCTCACTGCAACCTCTGCCTCTCGGGTTCAAGTGATTCTAGTGCCTCAGCTTCCTGAGTAGCTGGGACTACAGGCACACGCCACCACAACCAGCTAATTTTTGTATTTGTTTTAGTAGAGACGGGGTTTCACCATCTTGGCCAGGCTGGTCTTGAACTTCTGACCTCGTGATCTGCCCGTCTCAGCCTCCCAAAGTGCTGGGATTACAGGCGTGAACCACTGCACCTGGCTGACTCTGATGTGCTTCTACTTTCATCACTCACCCATTCCCCTAGAAGATGGATACTTACTTACTTGCTTCCTATTTCAGAGCCAACCCAATGAGCAAGATTATAAATTAATTATGATCATACAGCATAAAGAAAATTTTCATTTCAAAAAACTCTACAGATCTGTATTTGTAGAATGTCTACAGGGTATCTACTCAGTTACTTTTGACATTGTTCTTTGGAGTGGATGAGAAATAAACCAGTTGGGGAAATCTTCCCCTCCCTTCCATCTTTCACTCTGCATCAGCATGCTTTGATGCCACATGAGACATCAGAAAATCAGTAGCCGGTATTTCACAGATCAGAATAATATAAGTTACCCCAATGGGAATGCGTAAGGCTCATTAGCTTTGAATACATGATCCAATCTGATCACATTTCTTTTTTTGTTTGTTTGTTTTGAGACAGAGTATTGCTTTGTCACCCAGGACAAAGTGCAGTGGCATGATCATGGCTCACTGCAGGCTCAACCCCCCAGGCTCAAGCAATTCTCCTGCCTCAGCCTCCCAAGCAGCTGGGACTACAGGCGTGCATCACCATGCATGGCTAGGAGGAGGCCAGGAGTTTGAGAATAGTATAGGCAGCAAAGTTAGATCTCTATCTCTAAAAAAAAATAAACAAATTAGCTAGGCATGGTGGTGTGTGCTTGTAGTCCCAGCTACTTGGGAGGCTGAGGGAGGAGGATCACTGGAGCCCAGGAGTTTGAGGTTACAGTGAGCTATAATGCCACCACTGCACTCCAGCCTGGACAACAGAGCAAGACACTGTCGGAAGGAACTCCAGCCTGGACAACAGAGCAAGACACTGTTGAAGGGGAGGGGAGGGGAGGGCAGGGGAGAGGAAGGGAGGGAGGGGAGAAGGAAGGAAATACCTCTCTCTCCAAATACTGCTGGGAGTTGCACTGATAAATTACGTGCCTTAGGAATGAAGACTGTTGCAGAATGGTATCAACAGAGGGAAAAACTAAAGTGAGGAGAAAAAATACGCCATTGCAGACTGGGTTTATCCATGGATGGTAAAGGCCGTTTTTCTGGTGGGCCTGTAGTCAGCATTGACAGAAACAATATTCTCATTGGAATGTTAAGCAGTGAGGCACAGGGAACGAAAGACAGTAGCCAGAAAATGGCAAGGCAGGTGAGCAAGGTCAAGGCAGCTGAAGATCCCCAGAAACTCAGATAACTTTTTCTTGTTTGTTTTTTTGAGACAGGGTCACCCAGGCTGGAGTGCAATGGCATGACCGCAGCTTACTGCAACTTCTGCCTCCCAGGCTCCAGCAATCCTCCTGCCCCAGCCACCCGAGTAGTTGGGACTACAGGTGCGCACCACCACACCTGGCTAATTTTTGTGGGTTTTTTTTTTTTTTTTTTTTTTGTAGAGACAGGGTTTTGTCGTGTCACCCAGGCTGGTCTCCAACTCCTGAGCTCAAGTTATCCACCTGCCTCAGCCTCCCAGAGTGCTGGGATTACAGGCATAAGCAACCACACTCAGCCCTAGAACTTCTTAATTCAAGGGTACTCACACTAATTTGCACCCCTTCCTCTTCCCTTTTTCTGGGGCTGAGGATGTTGCTCTGGTGTGGCCAGTGGGGCTGGGGAGTCAAGGTGTGGCTTGAGCACAGTCGGCAGATGGGTTACATACAGGCAAATTGAGCAAATAAGTAAACATACTAAGCATGCTAGGACCCAGATTTCTCAGTGTCGTAGAAGGCAGTTGCCAATGTTGAAAGGGAGAGGCAAAAATAAACCCTGTGGGGTGAGATTAGAATTGGAGCCATCAGCATAAAATGCAGTTTCCAATATAGAAGCAGGTGCACACACAGCTATAGATGCATATATGTAGAAGCAGGTGCACACACAGCCACAGAGGCATACACACAGATGTTTACACACATACATTTCTTAGCTCTCTCAGCCAAGGCAATCTGGAAGCAATGACACCAAACAGTAAGGAGCACACTTGGTTTCCAAATGTCATTCTCCACCAAAGGAACAAGAAATGCCTGGGGAAATGGATGACTCCAGGGCTGGGATACAAAAGTACAGGATAAGCTTGGTGTATTTTGTTGTGCCAGAGAGGAAGGTGGTGCTCAAAAAATGATAGTGGTATGTAAAAAGGATGAAGAGCCAGCCTGAAGAGGCTCCCACTGGCCAAGTCAGGGACAATTTGAGAACTAAAATAACAACAACGAATCCTGGAAGGAAAAACAGACACTAATGGAAAAACTGGTGAAGTTCAAACACGGTGTGAAGGTTATTAAATAGCATCGTACCAATGTTAACTTGCCAGTTTTTACAGCTCTGCTGCGGTTATATAAGATGTCAACATCAAGGGAAGGTGGGTGAAGGGGAACATAAGAAATCTGTACTATTTGTGAAATTTTCCTGTAGGTATACATTTATTCCAAAATAAAGTAAAAATAAAAGAGATAGTGATGCCTACAACCTACTAAATGAAATATAAAAATCCGTGAGTCCATGCTGACATAGATGTAAGGGGGAGAAGTCAAAGCTTTTCTTAAAGTAGAATGCCAACTGATAAACATAGAAGAAATGATGTAGCTAGAAAAATCACCATTTGACCTGGCGCGGTGGCTCATGCCTGTAATCTCAGCATCTAGGGAGGCCGAGGTGGGCAGATGACTTGAGGTCAGGAGTTCCAAACCAGCCTGGCCAACATGGTGAAACCCCATTTCTACTAAAAACACAAAAAAATTAGCTGGGCATGGTGGCACGCACCTGTAATCCCAGCTACTTGGGAGGCTGAGGCAGGAGAATCACTTGAACCCAAGAGGCGAAGGTTGCAGTGAGCCGAGATTGTGTCACTGCACTCCAGCCTGGGCAACAGAGGAAGACTCTGTCTCAAAAAAAAGAAAGAAAGAAAGAAAAATCATATTTGTCAATCATCTTAGTAATAAATGACTCGATAAGTGAAAGATGAGGAAAAGGATATTGATAAAGTTTCAAGGTTTCTCCCAACACTTATTCATAAACAGAGATACCCGGTAGAGACAACATCTACACCAAGTAATAAAAACAAACATAATAGGCCGGGAGCGGTGGCTCATGCCTGTAATCCCAGCACTTTGGGAGGCCAAGGTTGGCAGATCACCTGAGGTCAGGAGTTTGAGACCATCCTGACCAACATGGTGAAACCC
>NW_012112031.1:392018-424903 GCF_000951035.1 Colobus angolensis palliatus
GAGTGAGACTCCGTCTCAAAAAAAAAAAAAAAAAGCCAAGGTCATGAAAGACAAAGACAGACTCAATTAGTCTTCCGGGTTGAAGGAGACCAAAGAGACATGATAACTAAATGCAACCGGTGATCCTAGAGCTATTCAAACAGTCAAACAAACAAACAAGCAAGACTGGGACAACTGCTGAAATGTGAGGAGGAGACCATGGATGAGGCAGTAATGCTGTGTCAACGTGAATGCCCTGATGTGGATAGTTGTACTGTGGTTATGTAGAAACCTTGTTTCTAAGAAATATATATTGAAGTATTAAGGAGTAGTGGGGCATCTTGTCTGCAACTTGAGAATTCAAAGGTTCGGGAAAAAAGTACAGGTTGGGCACAGTGGTTCACGTCTGTAATCCCAACACTTTCGGAGGCTGAGGCTGGCCGATGGCTTGAGCCCAGGAGTTTGAGACCAGCCCGAGCAACATGGTAAGACCCTGTCTCTACAAAAAAAAAAGAAAAAAAACCCCACAAAATGTAGCCTGATGTGGTGGTGTGTGCCTGTAGTCTCAGTTACTCTACAGGCTGAAGTAGGAGGATCACCTGAGCCCAGGAGGTGGAGGCTGCAGTGAGCTGAGCTCATGTCATTGTACTCCACCCTGGGTGACACAGTGAGACCCTGTCTCAAAGAAGAGAGAGGGGGGAGGGGAGGGGAGGGGATGGGAGGGGAGGGAGAAGAGAAAGGGAAAGAGAAAAAGAAAAAAAGAAAGAGAGAAAGAGAAAGAAAGAAAGAGAGAGAAAGAAAAAGAGAAGAGAAGAAAGAAAAGGAAAAAGCATGCACAGTGTCTGTGCATTATGTTGGGGGAGGAGACAACTATTAATGAGGAATCTGGATGAAGGCTATACAAGGGCTCTATGTATAATTCTTATAATTCTTCTGTAAGCTTGAAATGAGTTCAAAATAAACAACAATGGTAATTAGTTTACAGACAGATGCTAGGCTCTAGAAAAGCACGGGTTCTATTCTAACAAAAGTTGTTAGAGGGAGCTCAGGAGAATGGGCAGATATAGAGTCACCAGTAACTTCCCTGATGGAGAGTGTCACAGAACGGGGTGAAGAAAGTGCCTATGTAGAAACCTCTTTTGCAAGAGTCAGCCAGAGGAAATCACTATACCCCAAGAGTAGAAGACAGACGAACCTCCTCTTTGAACATAAATAAAAATTGAGAAAACCATTTACAGCATGTAGGGACGGCTTAGCCCAACCTGCTAGTGGCCATCCCCACTTCCAGCCTCCTCCCCGAGTACTGGCTCTACAGTCCTCCTACTGCTACTTGGCTTTTGGCTGGGGCAGCTGCTGCTGGAACTTTCCCTGGGCAGGTGGGAGGCTGGGGAGATGAGAGGGTGGACCCCATGCCAGGCTCAAGAGAAATCTGGTCACACTGACAAGGCCACCCACCCACATGGGAGTCCTGAAAAAGATGAGAGGGATGGCAGGGCAGGCACAGTTCCTGAGCACCATTTACTGTGTGTGTGCTGAAGGTGAAAATGCTACCTCTTCTCCTCCTCGCCACAAAGTCCGTGAGGTCGGCCTTACGACCCTCACGGTGTAGAGGGGCTAGGAGCATGCTCAAGGTCCCAGTCTAACAAGCGCGAAGCCTCACATCCAGGTCTGTCTGGAATCAGGCCCACGCTCTTTCCACCACACTGTGCTGCGTCTGTCATCTGGGAAGTTATGAATGGTCTCGGACTTTCTGAGTCAGAGCTACAGCAAAAGTAGTAATGTGCACAAAACCAGTCCCTGCCTGAGTTCCTTCTCCAGCCTCAGGGTTCTTTGACTGAAGGGAAGAAGCAGTTCCTAGAACTCCTTGAAATTACACTCAACATAGTGTGTGCATGAAACGGATATTTTTGACAAGAGGGTCTATGGTTTCCATTGGGTTCTTAAAAGGATCTATGACTTTAAAATGGTTAATAACGAGTGTGTTAGGCATTATTTTGTCTGATTATCTCTTCCGACAGATGAGGAAATAGAGTTCTTTAAACTCTGTTTTCTACTTCGAGTTATGGTGTTTATTCTGGAGCAACAGCAGCACGGCCTGCGCCGTTTCCGCTCCTTCCTGAGGGCTGCGGAAACTTCCGAGTGAGGCCAAACAGCGGGGTAAGTGGCCAGCACCTCATTTTTCACAGGAAAATGGAGAGTCCCTGAGGAAGGCAGGCCTGGTTCCTTGCCCAAAGTATCGTGAACAATGAGTATACTTTGCATCAATCAAGGCCATGTGAAAACAGTGGATGCCAGAATTACATAACTCAGAAAAATGACCCTTTAGACCAGGTAGGTTTTGGGAAAGGATGTGGCTACCTCAGACACGTGCTTTAAACCCTGGGCCTTGGCTGGGCGCGGTGGCTCGTGCCTGGAATCCCAGCACTTTGGGAGGTAGAGGTGGCAGATCTCTTAAGCCCAGGAGTTCAAGACCAGCCTGGGCAACATGGCAAAACTGCATCTCTATAAAAACAAAAATTAGCCAGGTGTGGTGGTGTGTGCCTGCAGTCTCAGCTACTTGTGAGGCTGAGGAGGAAGGATTGCTGAAACCCAGGAGGCTGAGGCTACAGTGAGTCCTGATCATGCCTCTGTATCCCATCCTAGGTGACAGTGAGACCCCATCTCAAAAATTAATAAATAAAAATAAAACCTGGACCCAGTAACTTTTAAGCCTTTTAAAACTAAAAATGTGGGTTAAGAGAAGATGGGGCTTTGGCTGAAAACAGTCATCCAGGGGGTTGCTCAAAAACCTGTGACTCTAATAGGCAAATAACCAATCCTTTTTCCCACCCCTCAGGGGTGTCTTAGTAACTTCCTGGAGGCAAATTGAATGCAGAAGACAGGGTGCTCTCAGGGACAAAGCGGCGGAAGTCCCCACTGCCCCTCTGTGTGCCTGCTGGACACGAGCCCACTGGGCGGAGAGCAAGGGCACCACTGGGCCTTTGCAAGGCAAATGACGGCAAGGCAACTTTTTTGTGGGGGGCTGGTGGGGAGACTTCCGTTTGATGATGGGTAAGTTCACTTTCTGAGATTTTAACATGAAGTACTTTGTAATCGCGCATGAAAAGTATAGAAGCAGTCCATAAAATCAAGTAGGTGAATAATATTGTTCCATGTGGCATTTCTAATTGAAACATTCTCTTCATCTTACGGTTTAACATGTTTGAAACTAAGAATGTGCTCACCCATGATAGAAGCATTAAAAGTGGGGGAGGGAGGGGTGGACTGCAATCAGACCAAAATGCGTAAATGCAATCCCAAAGGCCCTCCCTAAAAACCTATACATTCCCAGAGAACTTCCCCCAGAATCTCAATGCATTCCCACAGAATGTCCCTCAGAACCTAACACGTTGCCAGAGAACCTCCCTCAGAACCTAATGCATTCCCAGAGAACTTCCCTCAGAATCTAATGTGTTCCAAGGAATCTCCCTCAGAACCTCAATGTGTTCCCAGAGAACCTCCCTCAGAACCAAATTCCTTCCCAGAGAACCTCCCTCAGAACCTCAGTGCATTACCAGAGAATCTCCCTTAGGACCTAATGCGTTCCCAGAGAACTTCCCTCAGAACCTAATGCATTCCCAGAGAACCTCCCTCAGAACATAATGCATTCGTAGAGAATCTCTCTCAGGACCTAATGCGTTCCCAGAGATCCTGCCTTAGAACCTAATGCGTTCCCAGAGAACCTCCCTCAGAACCTAACACATTCCGAGAGAACTTCCCTCAGGACCTCAATTTGTTCCCAGAGAACTTCCCTGAGAACCTCAATGTGTTCCCAGAGAACCTCCCTCAGGACCTAACGCGTTCTCAGAGAACCTCCCTCAGGACCTAACGTGTTCTCAGAGAACCTCCCTCAGGACCTAATGCGTTCCCAGAGAACTTCCCTCAGGACCTCAATTAGTTCCCAGAGAACTTCCCTCAGGACCTCAATTAGTTCCCAGAGAACTTCCCTCAGGACCTCAATTAGTTCCCAGAGAACTTCCCTGAAAACCTCAACGCAGTTCCCAGAGAACTTCCCTCAGGACCTCAATTAGTTCCCAGAGAACTTCCCTCAGGACCTCAATTAGTTCCCAGAGAACTTCCCTGAAAACCTCAACGCATTCCCAGACAACCTCCCTCCAAACCTAACGCGTTCCCAGAGAACCTCCCTCAGAACCTAATGGGTTACCAGAGAATCTTCCTCAGAACTGAAAGGCATTACCAGAGAACTTCCCTCACGACCTAATGAGCTCCCAGAGAACCTCCCTCAGAACCGAAAGGCAACACCAGACAACCTACCTTAAGATCTAATGCGTTCCCAGAAAACCTTGCTCAGAACCTACTACGTTCCCAGAGAACTTCCCTCAGAACCTAACGCGTTCCCAGAGGTCCTCCCTCAGAATCTAATGCGTTCCAGAGAAATTCCCTCAGAACGTAATGCGTTCCCAGAGAACTTCCCTCAGGCCCTCAACGCGTTCCAGAGAACCTCCCTCGGGACCTCAGTGAGTTCTCAGAAAATCTCCCTCAGAACCTCAGTGCAATCCCAGAGAACCTCCCTTAGAACCTAAGTGTTCCCAGAGAACCTCCCTCAGAACCTCAATGCATTTCCCGAGAACCTCCCTCAGAATCTCAGTGCATTCCCAGAGAACTTCCCTCAGGACCTCAATGCGTTCCCAGAGATCCTCCCTCAGGACCTAATGCGTTCCCAGAGAACCTCCCTCAGAACCTAATGCGTTCCCAGAGAACCTCCCTCAGAATCAAATGTGTTCCCAGAGAACCTCCCTCAGGACCTAAAGCTTTCACAGAGAACCCCCATCAGAATCTCAGTGCATTATCAGAAAACCTCCCTCAGGACCTAATGTGTTCCCAGAGAACCTCCCTCAGAACCTAATGCATTCCCAGAGAACCTCCTTCAGAATGGAATGTGTTCCCAAAGAACCTCCCTCAGAACCTAACGTATTCCCAGAGATCCTCCCTCAGAATTTAATGCATTCCCAGAGAAATTCCCTCAGAACCTAATGTGTTACCAGAGAACTTCCCTTAGGACCTCACTGCGTTCCCAGAGAACCTCCCTCAGAACCTAAGTGTGTTCCCAGAGAACCTAATGCATTCACAGAGAACCGCCCTCAGAACCTCAATGCGTTCGTAGAGATTTTCAAGACCTCAACGCATTCCCAGAGAAACTCCCTCAGGACCTAATGAGTACCCAGAGAACCTCCCACAGAACCTAATGCGTTCCCAGAGAAATTCCCTCAGAACCTAATGCATTACCAGAGAACTTCCCTTAGGACCTCAATGTGTTAACAGAGAACTTCCCTTAAGACCTCAATGCATTCCCAGAGAACCTCCCTCAGAACCTAATGCATTCCCAGAGAAATTCTCTCAAAACCTAATGCTTTACCAAAGAATTTCCCTTAGGACCTCAATGCGTTCCCAGAGAACCTCCCTCAGAACCTAATGCGTTCCCAGAGACCTTCCCTCACAACCTAATGCATTCCCAGAGAACTTCCCTCAGGGACCTAATGCGTTACCAGAGAACTTCCCTCAGAACCTCAATGTGTTCCCAGAGAACCTCCCTTAGAACCCAATGTGTTCCCAGAGAACCTCCCTCAGAACCCAGTGTGTTCCCAGAGTACCTCCCTCAGAACCCAATGTGTTGCCAGAGTACCTCCCTCAGAACCTAACGCATTCCGAGATAACCTCCCTCAGAATCTCAATGCATTCTCAGAGAACTTCCCTCAGAACCTAATGAGTTCCCAGAGAACTTCTTTCAGAACCTAATGCATTCCCAGAGAACTTCCCTCCCTTAGAACCTAGCGCGTTCCCAGAGAAACTCCCTCAGGACCTAATGCGTTCCCACAGAACCTCCCTCAGAACCTCAATACGTTCCCAGAGAACGTCCTTCAGAACCTAATGTGTTCTGAGATAACCTCCCTCAGAATCTCAATGCATTCCCAGAGAACTTCCCTCAGAACCTAATGTATTCCCAGAGAACCTCCCTCAGAATCTCAATGCATTCTCAGAGAACTTCTCTCAGAACTTAATGCGTTCCCAGAGAACTTCTCTCAGGACCTAATGCGTTCCCAGAGAACCTCCCTCAGGACCTAATGTGTTGCCACACAACTTCCCTCAGAACCTAATGCATTCCCAGAGAACCTCCCTCAGAACCTAATGCGTTCCCCGAGAACTTCCCTCAGAACCTCAACACGTTCCCAGAGACCCTCTGTCAGGACCTAATGCATTCCCAGAGAACCTCCCTCAGAACCTAATGCGTTCCCAGAGAACCTCCCTCAGAATCTCAATGTGTTCCCAGAGAACTTCCCTCAGTACCTAATGCATTCCCAGATAACTTCCTTCAGTACCTAATGCATTCCCAGAGAACCTCCCTCAGAACCCAATGTGTTTCCAGAGAACTTCCCTCAGAACCTCAATGTGTGCCTGAAGAACCTCCCTCAGGACTTTCCCATAGCCGCTGTTGCTCTCCCCATGGGAGCCACCTTCTGGTCCCTTCCAAGTGCGTTCTTTAGACTATGAGGCTTCCTCTGGGAGCCCGGGCCAGTCTGTCTCCAGTCATCTTGTCTCCAGTCATCTTGTCACAAGTCATCTTGATCTTTCCAAAACCTGCCTTCCAACGTGGAAGGGCTTTCTACAGTTACTTTGGCTGTGGACAAGGACTCAGGGGTTAGGAGTCTTCCTCCTTTTCTAATGCCCCTTCACGCACACAACAGACACTGGAACACGAACAGTCTTCGGCTGTTAGTTTGGAAGTCTTTGGGATTTTTTTTAAAACAGGTTGGGAGGGAAGGAACCTGGCCGCAATGAGATGCTTTATAAAAATCTTTGGAGGCTACAAGTTTGTGAAAAGCATATACTATATTTTGTTTGCTTTCTTTTTTTTTTGAGACAAAGTCTCTGTCATCCAGCTGGGAGGCATAGTAACGGCTCATTGCAGCCTCCACCTCCTGGGCTCCAGTGATTTTCCCACCTCAGCCGTTCAAGTAGCTGGGACTACAGGTGTGCACCACCACACCTGACTAATTAAAAAAAAAATTATTTATAAAGATGAGGTTTCACCATGTTGTCCAGGCTGGTCTCAAATCCTGGGCTCGAGAACTCCTCCTACCTTGGCCTCCCAAAGTGCTGGGATTACAGGTGCAACCCACTGTACCTGGCCATATGAAAAGCATACACTCTATTATATAGATGATCCATAAAATAAAATCAGAGTCCATGAGTTCATACTGATATATAAACAAATGGGGGAGAGGAAAAATTCTTCCATATAGTAGAACTCCACTTAGTAACTGTAGAAGAAATGATGAAAATAGACAATCAACATTTGGCAAATGCCACAGAAAACAATGCTTCAGTCAGGAATCAATCATGAAGGGATGCAAAAATGAGTGGGCAAAAGTTTGATGAGAGCACGATGTTTACATAGTATCATCCCATAAGATACTTATTAATTACAAGGAGAAAAATAGTAACTTCACAGTGAAGACAGTTGGCAGGTACCACCTAAAGCAAGTAATCAAAGTATCAGCAATAATGGGACAAATCAATGTGATGTGCCTCTTGACACAATGCACTGGGGATACAATGCCACTTTTATGGTATTCTTGCCCAAAATGGATTTAATCAAGAAAAAAAACAAACAAAAACTGAGGACATTGTACAAAACACCTGGCCAGTACGCATTGAGGCTGTGAAAGACAAAGAAAACATGAGGAATGGCTGGGCGAGGTGGCTCATGCCTGTAATCTCAGCACTTTGGGAGGCTGAAGTGGGTGGATCATTTGAGCCCAGGAGTTCAAGACCAGCCTGGGCAACACAGGGAGACCGCATCTCTACCAAAAATAGAAAAATTAACCAGGCGGAGTGGCGTGCACCTGTGGTCCCAGCTACTTGGGAGACTGAGGTGAGAGGATTGCTTGAGCCCAGGAGATGGAGGATGCAGTAAGTCATAATCTTACCACTGTACTCCAGCCTAGGGGACAGCACGAGACCCTGTCTCAAAAAAGGAGAGGAGAGGAGGGGAGGGGAGGGGAGGGAAAAAGATGAGGAACTACTCAAGATTAAAGGAGACCAAGACCAAAGAGATCTGACAACGAAATGCATGATTATTGGGTCCTGGACCAGAAAAAGGGAAATTAATGGGACAGTAATACCTTCTTGATTTTGTTAACTGTGGTTGTTATGTAAGATGTTAACATTCTCTGAGGAGGGCATGTGAGAAGTTTTTGTCCTATTTTTGTAACTTTTTTGTAAGTCTAAATTATTTCAAAATAAAAGGTTGAATTATACTTGAAAACATATACATTAGAGATTAGGCTTTCTTCCAATACCCAGTGCCTGACACTGTAAAGCTTTGTGGGCTGACATATGTCAGGGCTCAATACACCCACATGGGAAGGAATCCCAACGTAGGGATCCACTGGGGACCTTATTAGGGGCAAACTCAGGCCCTGAGATTTATAGACACAATTAATGATAACATTCAAAAGATGTAAAAATATCCCTGATGGGTTTCTAGGGAGGGTCACAGGCATGCCACATCCATCTTTCAGCCCCGGAAGGAGCTGCGTGCTTCTAAGACCCAGTCATGACCAGAGGGGCAAGAAATGCAGGCAGAAAACAGCGAATGTTCCTCACTCACTTGTCTTGGGATTCGATATACACGTAGAGATGAGGCTCAAAACACTTGGAAACAATGCCATGAAATGGATTGTCTGGGGCTTTAGGCTTCTTTGGCTGTAAAAACAAAGAAAAATAAATCCTATACCTGAGTGATCTTTGCAAATGTTCAAGAACTTTTTTAAAAACATAACTTCAAAGTTCACTCCTAAGTCACAGATAAGAGAGTACTCAATGTAACCCAATATGACAGCCTCACGATTCACTCTGGCAGGTGAACAAAACACCAGCTTTATTAGCATCACTCACTTGCTCTGGCCAGTGAAAGACATACTGTCACCTGGATAACACATGTATGTTGAATCTGGAAGCTCGTCATTATCTATCTGACTGGTGTTTTCCAGAATTTAAATCCTGGCTAATAACAGTATTAATTGATACCAATTAATATGTCACCTGCTCCTCAGAATGATCCTTCATGTAGGTATCATTACTACCATTTTATACCTCAAGAAATGAGGACTCAGAGGTTCTCTCACCTGCCCCAAGACATATGTAGAAGTCTGCTTTTCTTAAACTAGAACTCTATTATACCATTATTTTCCTGCAATGGTTCCCAGAATTTTTTTAATTCCATCAGTAAGAAAATCTAAGAAAAAGAAGGATGGAAAACCAATAGAGGGTTGTTAACTTTATTTTGGTACTTTCTATTCTTACCACAAGTTCCTAAAAAAATAAATAAATAAAGGGTTTTTTTGTTTGTTTGTTTGCTTTTTAAGACAGAGTCTCCCTCTGTCAACCAGGCTAAAGTGCAGTGGCACCATCTCAGCTCACTGCAATCTGCGCCTCCTGGACTCCAGGGATTCTTGTGTCTCAGCCTCCTAAGTAGCTGGGACTATAAGGCACGCGCCACCACGCCAAGCTAATTTTTGTATTTTAAGCAGAGGTGGGGTTTGGCCAGGCTGGTCACGAACTCCTGGCCTCAAGTGATCCACCCACCTCCACCTCCCAAAGTGCTGGGCTTATAGGCATGAGGCACGGCGCCCAGCCAGAAAATCGTATTTCATACCCTCAAATTTTATAAGAATAAAATGGCCGCATATAGGCAGTACGTTCTAAGAAAGGGCAGTTGGTAACCTTACATCAGATAGATAGAGAGAGAGACACACACACAGGCAGGCAGAGAGCCTATACTGTCTTTATTTTTTTTGCTTTAGGCCACTGCAACACTAGACCAGCACTAGTTTCCAGGCTGTTACTTGGAAGCCACTGATAAAGAAGTCATATGACAGGCAAGTATTTTAAAATTACATTTGCTACTTAATTCCTTTCCAAATATCTAAAAAAAAAAAAAGATTTTCCTACATATTACTTCCTATTCCTAAAAAACATGAATTCTGTCTATTGCCAAATGTCCACAAAATGACCCTGAGCCAAACACACCTTGCTGGGGTTGATACTAGAATATAATTTGTATGTAAATTGGCACCCACAACATACTTGTTAAATTGAACTACTCATATCTTATTTTTATAAAACTCACTTAGTGAGGTATGATTGACATTTTAAAAGCCCTACATATTTAATGTATACATCTCGATGCATTTGAGGTAAAGTATACACCCATGAAGCCCTCACCACCATCAAGGCAGTAAGTGTATCCAGCACCTCCCCAAGCTTCCTCCCACCCCTGCTGTTATTATCACTTGTGGTAATAATACTTGCCGGGTGTGGGGGCTCACGCCTGTAATCCCAGCACTTTGGGAGGCTAAGGCAGCCAGATCACAAGGTCAGGAGTTCAAAACCAGCATGGCCAATATGGTGAAACCCAGTCTCTACTAAAAAAATACAAAAATTAGCTGGGCGTGGTGGCGGGCGCCTATAGTACCAGCTACTTGGGAGGCTGAGGCAAAGGAATCGCTTGAACCCGGGAGGCGGAGGTGGCAGTGAGTCGAGATTGCACCACTGCACTCCAGCCTGGCAACAGAGTGAGACTCCATCTCAAAAAAAAAAAAAAAAAGAATACTTAACATAAGATCTACCCTCTTGAACTGCTTATATATTTTAATAAATACTGGAAGAGATAAGCCCCAATGACAGGCAGAAATGATAACTACTTATTTCTGGTCTTTTTTATTATTTTTTTTTAAATAACACATTGCAATGGTTAAAAACATCTGTAAAAACTGATTTGTAAAAAATGATCACCAAAAATTAAATATCAACTTTAGATAGACCCACTCAATCTTGTACTTAACCCTCTTCCCTTTTTACCTTCCAGGAGTTCCATATCTTTCATTTTTTGGCAAGGTTTCTAGAAACTCTGGTCCTTCCTAAGAATAAATACAATCTGCACTGTTTACTCTTATCATCTGGAAACCACTGCCATAGCCAGGCCTTGGACTGAGCCCACAGTAGGGCCCCGGGGACCACACAAGCCTGGCTGAGCTTGAATCTGCCGGATCTAGAATTCCACTTGAGTGCACAGATGTCCTGGGAGTTTTTCTGCACTTCTGTTAGTTCAAGATGAAGGATCTATGATGGAGGATGGGGATTGTGAGGGGTGTCCTCACTCGCCCTGTTTTTTCCAAGTCAGTATCTATCTTTTATTATTGATTCAATAAGATGATTTAAGTGAACAGAAAAATGTGATTTAATTTGTCTAACTCTATAGGACTAGATATCACAGATTTAGATTTGGAAAACATGGCTTCTACAAACAGATATCTTTTTATTAATTAAATAATAATGATAAGCATTACAGCTGTTCTTGCCACTGAATTTTTTTCTTCTTTTGAAGAAAATATTCACATTCTGCAGGATGACTTCTGGTAATTATACATGTGAATTTACATAATACAGAATGTTACTATTTAAAAAAATCAACATGTATATTTTGCTTTTTATTTTGAACATGTATATTTTGTATTCAGCTTTACTGACTTGCTAATTTATGTGTACTTTCCCAACTGCTGACAATATTTTATCACTTTAAAACGGCTACATTATGAAATTCTTAAAAAGCCTATAGATTATATAATATTACTGTATTGATGTTAAATTTTCTGATTTTGATCTATGGTAATATAAGTGAATGTCTTTCTTCTGAAGAAATACCTACTAAAGTTCGTGTCCTTTGTAGGGACACGGATGCAGCTGGAAACCATCATTCTCAGCAAACTATCGCAAGAACAGAAAACCAAACACCGCATGTTCTCACTCATAGGTGGGAATTGAACAATAAGATCACCTGGACAGAGGAAGGCGATCATCACACACCGGGTCCTATTGTGGGGAGTGGAGGGAGGGATAGCATTAGGAGATATACCTAATGTAAATGATGAGTTAATGGAGGCAGCACACCAACATGGCACATGTATACATATGTAACAAACCTGCATGCTGTGCACATATACCCTAGAACTTAGAGTATAATAATAAAATAAATTAATTTAAAAAATACCTACTAAAATAGTTAGGGGTAAAGGACATTATGTCTACAACTTACAAATTGTTCTAAAGGTCAGGGGGGAGTGGGGGAAAAATGATAAAGTTATACAGGAAAATGTTAACAATTGCTGAATCCAGAAGAAAGATATTTAGGAGCTCCTTGCAACTTTTGTCTTAGTTTGACATTATTTAAAAAAGAAAAAAAGTAAAGGATAACAATAAAAAACTTGGAAAATGGGTACCAACGGCCTGATGGAAAATTCCATGGAAAATTCCAGAGACCACAATGGAGCCATCTTAAGAATAGCACATCGTCAACACCGCACGGGCTGGGGGGCAACACTGTGTGGGAGGCAAACGCACTCCTGCCTCGGCGAAAAAGGGGTTTGGATCAATCTCCTGGTTTGATGATGCACTCTGGTGTCCCCCTGAAGGAAGATGAGCCATGGGAAGGGATCTGGATCAATGTCCTAGCTTCAGGATGTACTCTAGCGCCCCCCCGCCAGAGGAAGCTGGAAGATGGGAAGGGGTGTGGATCAATCTCCTGGTTTCATGATGCACTCTGTGCCCCCCGGAGGAAGCTGGGAGATGGGAAGGGATCCGGATCAATTTCCTGGTTTCACGATGTACTCTAACGACCCCGCCAGAGGAAGCTGGAAGATGGGAAGGGGTGTGGATCCATTTCCTGGTTTCATGATGCACTCTGTGCCCCCCGGAGGAAGCTGGGAAGGGATCTGGATCAATTTCCTGGTTTGATGATGGACTCTAGTATGTTAGTTATCCCCTGGAGGAAGCTGGGAGATCAGTACACTGTACCTTACTGGACTAGGTTTATAATTTATGAGCCCATAATTATTTCAAAATATAAAGTTTTTTAAAAAGTGGTTCAGAAGATGTGGGCCTGCATGTGAAGAAGTTTTAGAAATATCTTTTTTTTTTTTTTTTTTTGAGACGGGGTCTAGCTCTGTCGCCCAGGCTGGAGTGCAGTGGCGCGATCTCGGCTCACTGCAAGCTCCGCCTCCCGGGTTTACGCCATTCTCCTGCCTCAGCCTCCCGAGTAGCTGGGACTACAGGCGCCCGCCATCTCGCCCGGCTGGTTTTTTTTTGTATTTTTTAGTAGAGACGGGGTTTCACCGTGTAGCTCAGGATGGTCTCGATCTCCTGACCTCGTGATCCGCCCGTCTCGACCTCCCAAAGTGCTGGGATTACAGGCTTGAGCCACCGCGCCCGGCCGTAGAAATATCTTAATCTATTTATTTTGCTTATAGTTTCCTTTTTATGTATACACAAAAGTGATATATGATTGGAGATAAACTATGTTGGAATAAGTTTGAAGAACTCATCTGGTAATTATAAAATACAGATTCTAACTGGGAAAAGAAACTGGCTATATAATTCCAACAAACTCATCTTGATCAGTCTGCCATAGGCCCTGCCCTTGATGAGGCCCCACAGGACACTCAGAAAGCTGCACGACCAGGCAGCGCCAGGGTTCCACCTCTATCAGTAGATGACGCTGCTCTGCCTGCCCTCCCCACCAACAGCACTCTTCCGCAGTGAGGAGGGACCCCTGACCTTGCCACCACAGCACCTAGGTCGTCCTCTTGCAGCATTTCTAGTGTGAGCTGAAGCAAGAGAGGAATAACAGGAGAGACTGCCTACAGTTTCCTTTTTTCTTACTTTTTTCCTGCAGGGCTGCCTCCTGCCTATGGCTGTGTGATGAACGTGCTCAGTTTAGATAATAGCTGCTGGAATTTTGGCTAACTGGCGTCTCCCTTTGCACCACGCAGCTCCAGAGGGTTGATTCTCAGCTTAAACACTACACGAAGTCATTTAGCAGCAGCGTTTGGGCCAGGTTCTGAGTGTGTGAATTCCGCCCAAAAGCTGCACATGTTTAAGCTATTTCCTCCTGGAGTTTGGTGGAATAATAAAAGGTTACTGTTGCCACAGTGAGGAGGTCTGCAGCTGGTCCCATTTCCTTTTATTACTACCCAATGTCAACAGATTAAATCGAACTGCTTGGGTCACCAGAAGGGGCATTCCTTATTTCTTCTCCTTTCTGTTATACCTTCAGTGTCCCTCGGGCCCCTTTCAGAGGTCAATCTTTATCATTGGGAATATCTTGGCAACTGATTGCTTGGGCCCTCTTGTAAACTAAGTACCTTTTTCATGTTCCCTCTCTCTTCTCAGCAGCCAGGCGTAAACTGCAGTAGTGAGCAGGGTGTGACCCTTACCTTGAGAGCCACATGGCTACTGACTGCAGCCATGGAATGAGTTAGGTCACCCACGGAGCCAGCAGGGACCTTCCCTCCAACCACCTCGGGCTGATTTCACCACTAACATCTGGTGGGGTCCCTCCCCGACCCCAAGGGCTCTGCTCTTGTTGTGTACCCCACTCTGGGAAGAGGGAGACCCTGGGGCACCCACCTAATCAGCCACCAGCAAGGCCAGGGCCAGTGAGGCAGCAGGTCAGGGATGGCATAGGTGGAGGCATTAGTCACTGGCACTGGCATGTAAGTTTTATTACTAATGAGTAATAGCCCATGAAATGGCAGGTAGCTCAGCTAGATCAGGGGGTTTAGTTGTTTCTTTTGAGATGGAGTCTCGCTCTGTCGCCCAGGCTGGAGTGTAGTGGTGTGATCTCGGCTCACTGCAACCTCCGCCTCCCAGGTTCAAATGATTCTCCTGCCTCAGCCTCCCAAGTAGCTGGGATTACAGGCGCACACCACCACGCCCGGCTAACTTTGTATTTTCAGTAGAGACAGGGTTTCACCGTGTTGGTCAGGCTGGTCTTGAACTCCTGGCCTCAGGTGACTGGCCTGCCTTAGCCTCCCAAAGTTCTGGGATTACAGGTGTGAGCCACCGTGCCCGGCCATTTTTTTTTTTTTTAATGACATAAAATCCCCGATTCAAAAAAATGTTTTACCTGAAAGCCCACGATACAAAATGACTCGCAGTAAAACTGCTCTGATCGCAGGATCCAGGTCCCTGGCCGCCTCCTAACTTCCACAGTGACATCTGACGGGGCACCAAGGAACACGGTTTGAAAACCATTAGCTCTCACTGAAGACAAACTGGGGGAGTCTCAAGAGAGAGAATAACCTGCCTAAGGTCCCATGGTCGGTCAGCTCATGGCCGACAGGAGTCCGACATTTTCCCAGCACGTGACTCTGCTTTACCCCACGAATTGGTCAGGAGTCAGTGTTCTGTGTTCTTAGAATGAGCAGGTCTTGGTCCTTACAACAGTAACTTCAAGCTTCCATATGAGGAAAAAGTTCCAAGAAAAAGGAAAATTATATTTTACCTGGCAAAACTGATTGTGTAGGGAATGGGGCCTCTCTATCTTAATCCAATTTAATGACATCCAGAGATGACTAGCGAAAGGAGTAACTTCTCCTGGCAACACTAGAAGCATTGGAGTATAACTGCACAATTTTGGACATGACCATGGCAGCCACTAGCACTGGTGAGACAACAGGGCTCTGCAAACGGCTCTCCCGCACAAAGCATGCTCACAGGGCACAAGTGGCCCTGTGTGGATGGAGAACACACCAGAAGAACGGGCTCTACACCCAGAGCCTTCTTTCCACCCTAGTCTCTGCTCCCAAAGTGCAAGTGAGAACTGCATCTAATTAGTTACAAGAAACTGTTCGTTTTCTCCCATGCCAGTCAATACTATGATGGCTTTAAATCAACTGCATCTAATCCTATATATACATCTCCGGGATGGAGCCTCCTCAAGATGTCCCATCAGTTTTGTTCATTTCCTTCTATTCCTGAGATGAGTTCTATGTCCTCTACTCCAATGAGACACGAGTCTATCAACAAAATAGCACTGGGAAAAAGGAATTCTAGTTTCTGACATTGAGACCTGGCTTCCAGTTTAAGCTCCTCCACTTCCAAGCTATGCAACCCTGGGCCAACCACTTAACCTCTCTGAGCTGCAGTTTCGTCACCTATAAAGCGAGAGGCAGGAATTGTGAAGATGACATAAAGCATGTGAAAGAATTTAAAAGTGCAAAGGACTATAAAAGTGTGAGTATCCATTCTACTACATCATTTAATCGAGGGACCAGACACATTTGATTGTGTCATTTCAGAACTGCTCCTGGGAGCTCTGCTCTCTGGGCTCCTGCCCTCACGGTGCTGGGAATGAACGAAAGCAGGGCTAGCTGCAAAGTGCACGGCTGCAGGTTTCCCAGAGCTGGTCCTCCCAGCCAGCCTCTTTTTTGGTGCTGTCTGGAGCAAAACAATACCATACAACCATCCTCCAGCAGTCAAGTGTAGAAAATTAAAAAGAGGGATCACTAATCTAGAAGGGAAAAGTTCTGATTTATTGCTCTAACCTCCCTTGTCATAACATGGCAGTTAACCAAAAACACCATTCTGTAGGATGAAAGGAGAGGACATTTAGACTTGGACAGAAAAATCCAAAGGAAATTAAAGTGTTAGTGTGCTCTGAAAAGCAACTCTCCAAATATGCCACTGGCCACCGTGATATTTCCAGGCCTCCCCAGTGGCTTCCAGACCTAAAGTGATCAGCTCACTGCGTGGAGGCCTCTCCTAGCCGAGGGTGCTGCGGGCTTCCCGGGGCTTGTTCAGCCTCTCACATCATCACTGTGCCAGACGACAGTCAAACCGAAAACTGAGCTGACGAGTTCAGGAGATGCTGAATGAGGCAGAGGAGAACTCTTCTGGCCCCACCCACCCAGTGGCTAATGAAGCCTGTGTGTGTCCTGGCGGTGGGGCTCTGCGGGAGCAGAGATGTGGGGCAGGGAAGCCTGTGTGTGTCCTGGCGGCGGGGCTCTGCGGGAGCAGAGATGTGGGGCAGGAAGTCTGCCCTTTCGTGGAGTTTTCTAAATGCACTTTCAGATAAAGGCCTTCTGTAATGACCACAACAGCTGTCAACTCTGAATGTGGCCAACAGTCAAAGGATCGTATCTGGAGCAAGCGGACCCACTTTCAGAAATGCACATGAGGTGGTGACCCGTGGTGACGCAAACCAGACTTACTTGATCTAAATCTCCTTTCTCCGTTGCCAGTTCCTCCATCTCTGGTGTTGGCTCATCTTCCAGGAAGGGATTGGTAGATGGGGGTGGAGACTCAAGCTTTTTCTGTTAGGTAGATACGAGAAAGAGAGGTGTTTTCTGAGCATGTTCAATAGCTTTCCCCATTGATCTGCTTTTTCCAGGTGTCTCCAACAGCTAAGTCATGCACTCTGATCTAATAAAGAGCTGAGGCAACCCAGACCACATTCTTACCTCCAGGCCTTCACACTGCTTTCCCGTCTTCCTGGAACCTCCCTGACCACCCTGCCCCAACTCGAATCTGGCTAACACGCTCACACATCCTCAGTCCTCACACTGGAACTCCATTCTGCCGGGCAGTCTTTCCCATCTGTCAGGTTTGGGTCAGACGTCCCTGACGTGTTCCCAAACCATGCTACGTGTCCCCTACCCGGGCATTTGTTAAAATACGGCCCATTATCTGTCTTTTCCCTTCTGGCCTCCATGATGCCAGAGATTACGTCTGTCTTGTTCCCCATCCTATCTCGGTGCCTGGCACGTAGCAAGTCCTCAGTAAACAGAAATGAATCAACGTGACAGATGGATTTCAACGCAAGAACAAACTACAAAGCTAATCTCATGTGTTCCACATTAACAGACGTCTCTTCCCAAATAAGCCCCACTACAACAACCACAGCAGAAATCTCCTCAAGAAAATCGACTTCTCAGCTTCCAAATATGACCACTATTTCAAAATACATCACTGAGCAGGAACCATGGGCCAGCGGGAAGGCTGCAGACAGGAGGCGTGGTAGCTTAGCTCCAACCGTGCGGCACTGGCCCTATCACCCAGCTTCCCTGAGCCTCAGAATGAGGGTGCAACCACAGGGCTATCTGGAGGACCAAATGGGAAACCCAGAAGCAGTACAGGGTACATACAAGGGTCGCTGACGACGTTAATTCCAGTACAACTACAGAATAAAGGCAGCTCTCTGGAATTCCTTTACAGTTTTCACCTTGAGATGTTGTTTATGCCTGGGAGCTGAAGGCTTTAGCAGAAAGGAGGCCACATGGACAAACAGAAAAGAGGGACTGCTTGGTGCTGGGGATGAGGGAATGGGGCAAGGCATGGCTCTCTGGAGATGAGACGTTAATGGAGAGGGATTTTCGAAATGTACTTGATATTTTAGCCAACACCAGTGGGTCGACCTGAATTAATCCCTAAGCCAAAAGGGACAGCAGATGGACTAGAGCGTGAATAACTTTGCCAAGTGCCATGACACCATCTGAAGATATTACAAACAAAAAGTAAAACCAAAACTTACACAAAGGCTGGGCGTGGTGGCTCATGCCGGTAATCCCAGCACTTTGGGAGGCCGAGGCGGGCGGATCACTTGAGGTCAGGAGATCGAGACTAGCTTGGCCAACATGGTGAAAGCCTGTCTCTACTAAAAATACCAAATTAGCAGCGTGGTGGTGGGTGCCTTAATCCCAGCTACTCAGGAGGCTGAGGCACAAGAATCGCTTGAACCCAGGCCAAGTGGAGGTTGCAGTGACCTTTCCTCATTCCACTGCACTCCAGCCTGGGTGACAGAGCAAGACGCTGTCTCAAAAATAAATAAATAAATAAAATAAAATAAATACCTTGCACAAAAACACTACACCTGCGTCTGATTTTCGGTTGAAGACAACTCTGCTTACAGCCATTTAAACTGCTTATTTGCTGGCCAAAACACTTGGATGCAATTGAGGCGGGCAGATACAGCCTTGGTGCATGACAAAGCCTTGTGGTGACAGCATTAGCTTGAGGTAATCAGTAGTAAGATGATGATTTTTGCGGTATCTTGGTGAGAAACAATATGGTCTAACACCCAAGCAAGTATTTCACATCTGCACACTCCAAACTTTGGCTTCTTTACCTAACATGAGAGAAAAAAATCCTTACAAACTTACAGCTCTTTTTAGAATGCAATATTTTCAAGCTTAAATTGTCTTCTTAAGGGCTGCTGATATTTTAGAGAGAGACAGGAATAGTAAGAAAGGGAATCTACCAAGCTTAATCTTCAACAACCATAAAAAAATTAAATTAGGTAATAGCATTAGATTCCTGATTCCACTGGCTTAACAGTGGGCTCCAGGCCGGGCGCAGTGGCTCAAGCCTCTAATCCCAGCACTTTGGGAGGCCGAAACGGGTGGATCACGAGGTCAGGAGATCGAGACCATCCTGGCTAACACGGTGAAACCCCGTCTCTACTAAAAAATACAAAAAACTAGCCGGGCGAGGTGGTGGGCGCCTGTAGTCCCAGCTACTCGGGAGGCTGAGGCAGGAGAATGGCGTGAACCCGGGAGGCGGAGCTTGCAGTGAGCTGAGATCTGGCCACTGAACTCCAGCCTGGGCCACAGAGCGAGACTCCGTCTCAAAAAAAAAAAAAAAAAACAACAACAGTGGGCTCTGGGATGATGCTGTTGAGCTGAGTCACTATGATTCCAAGTCTTTTGGTCCTTTGTAGATGTGAAAAGCTAGTCAGCTAACTGAAGTTAAAAGTTTTGCTCAAAATCATTCAGTGACAGACACAGAATTTGAGTTTTTGAACTAAATGCCCCTCATCTATTGCTAAGTCTATTGGGTTCATAACAGCACCTCACAATTACATAAAGGTGGGCCTCATTTTTAAAATGTAAGGTGTGATTGGAAATCATGGCAAACAGCAGATGTCAGTGAGGTGGACTGAGGATGTTCCTGGGCTCTACTCTCGCTGGCATAAAGCATCAAGAAAACAGAGAAGGTAGGAAGAAGTCACGGGCAGCACTGAAGAAGCAGGCACCATATGAGGCAGGGTGACCGCAGGCCACTCGCTCAGTGTCACCATCTGGGGTAGGGTGAGTGTGGGCCAACCTCAGCCTCCCAAGTATCTGGGACTACAGGTGCGCATCACCACACCCAACTAATTTTTGTATTTTTTGTAGAGATGGGGTTTTGCCATGTTGCCCGGGCTGGTCTCAAACTCCTGACCTGAAGCAATCCATCTGTCTCAGACATGAGCCACCGTGCCTGGCTTCTATTAACATTCTGATGAAATGAGGGGAGTTGTGGACACCAAGGAGCTCCTAGTTCACTCATATGTGGCACATACATTCCACATGTGGACCACGTTAGTACAGGAAAAGTGATTCATTCCTCCCCTCATCCACTCAACAAAGGGATATGCTGGGCCCTAGGAGTAGAGCAGTGAGAAAGACAGGCCAGCCTCAGCCTTCACGGAGATTAGAGTCTGCTGGGGGAGACAGCCTTCAATCCAACAGTCACACACACAGTGAGAAGGGCCATGAAGGAAAAGCGGTCATCATGGAAACGTGCGACAGAGGGCCACAGGAGACTTCCCTAAAGAAAGGGTGTCTGAGCCAGAGCTGAAGGATGCCTCAGAGTTAAATATGTGAGGGGTGGAGGGTGGAGGGAACAGCATGTGTCTGCCACTCACTCAATAGTGATGTATTGGGCATCTACTCTGCTCCAGGCACTCTCGGGCGCACCAGGGATGCAAGTGAGGAAGACGGATTAGAGAGGTGGCGCTGCCGTGGTGAGAAGAAAACTCAGGGAGTGGGATGAGCTGGGGATGAGGGTGGGAAAGTGCTTCTACACAGGGTTGTCAGAAAAGGTCTCTGAGGAGATGACAGCTGAGCTGAGTAAGAAGGAACTGCTCAGGCAAAACCCAAGGAAGGGTGTTCTCAGCAGGGAGACCTGGTGGAGATGCTGGAAAGCACTTGGTGAGTCTGAGGGACAGAAAGGAAGATGGGGGCCTGGGGTAAGAGGGGTGGCAGAAGTCCCGTCACACAGCCTTTTGTGGGCCATGGTAAGGGTCGGTTTTCTTCTCATTGCAATTGGGCAGTCGCTGGTAGTTTTCAAGAGGGAAGTGATGTGATCTAATTTGGATTTTAAAAATAGTCCACTGCTGTGGGGGAATGGATTATAGTGACAGCAGGAAACCCAATTTAAGAGGCTGCTACAGTGTTCTGGGAAAGGGCTGATGGGGAACTGGACTAAGCTGGTGATGGAGGACAGAAAAAAGGGCATAGTTAGGAGGCAGAGCCAGGAGGCTTTGCTGAGAGTGAGAACAAGGGTGAGGGAACAAAAGGGTCCAAGCAACTGCACAGCTGATAGTGCCTTAACTGAGATGGGGCACCCTGGTGTAGTGGCAAGGCACAGGCTCCGGATCTGACAGACCTGGGTTCGAGTCCAGGTTCCACCACCATGGGGTATGCTGTTTAACTTCTAGCCTCAGTTCTCCTACCTGCAATGTGAAGGGATAGGAATACCCACCTCGTATGGCTGCCATGAGGATGGGATGAGGCGTGCGTGGCAGGAGTGAGCGCCACAGTCACGTGCCACACCATCATGTTTCCACCCATGACGGGCCACGGTATGACGGCGGTTTCACTAGACTATACTGGAGTCAGACGATGGGGTAGGCCAGGGTCCGCAACCCCTAGGCCACCAGTCCATGGCCCATAAGGAAACCGAGCCACACATCATGAGGTGGGCAGTAGTGAGCGAGCATGACCGCCTGAGCTCCGCCTCCTGTCAGGTCTCAGGCAAACCCTGCTGTGAGCCGCTCATTTGAGGGGTCTCGGTTGTGTACTCCTTATGAGAATCCAATGCCTGATGATCTGAGGTAGAACAGTTTCATCTCGAAACCATCCCCCGACCCCCCTTGCCTGAATGCCCACCCCCAGCCCCACCTGTGGAAAAACTGTCTTCCACAAAACCAGTCCCTGGTGCCAAAAAGGTTGGGGGCAGCTGGAGTAGGTTATAGCAGGCACACTCTATGAGGTCTGCACAGTGATGAAACTAACGATGCATTTCTCAGAACATATTCCTGCCGTTAAGCAATGCGTGACTGAATACACACGGCAGCTTAACGTGCTGTTGGCACGCAGGGCGAGGCTCAGCAAGGGAGAGCTTTCAGCGGTAGTTAATAGGGTGAGCTAGGACATGAGGCACAACCGCTGTGCTTCTCTCAATACAGCAGCTCACAGAAGAGAAAGATGTGGGCACGCAGGGTTAAAAGTCTTGTCAAAAGAATTTCTATTAACCGTAAGTGGAACCTTGTCCCAACCATTTCGTCTCTTTGGGATCTCTCTAAGAAATGAAAGCAAACGGCCCATCAACTTGGCACTTTCTAAGTGGAAAGGCACACTGAGCTGCTCCTTTCTTCCCCCGTCTACAACCACGCACGTACCGCCCACCTCCCTATTGATGAAAGCCCCAAAACCCTAAGGTGTGGACATGCATTCCCGCGGTTCCAGGGCTACACGACTGCTCGGATTAACTTGCTAAGATGAAAGACAAGTCCTTGCAGGGAGCGATCACTGCGTAACGCAGCCGTCTGTGCTGGGAGCCATACAGATCACGCTTCTCAGGCTCGCTCTGCAGCGGTCACAGGCCACAGAGAATTACAACTTGGGGTTTCGATTGTCAGTAACTCAATGACATATTTCACGAACTCTGAGGCTGCTAAATAAAGCCAAAAATTTTCCAAGACGTGAATGACTTTCCAATTTTGAAAGAATTCATTCTTTTTGCTATGATGACCGTTGATTTCAAGCCGATACAGGAAAGCAAAGTTCTTCATAGAGCAAGTTAATTCCTACTGATTAAATCACAGGGGATTCCCAGCACCTTCAAAACAGTTCAGGCCACAGGGGACAGTCAGGCTGTCTAATTCACTGTCAGGAAGGGAAAGTCTGGCTTCGGTCAGCTGTACACCCGTACCTCATCTGCCTACACAAATCCCTGTGTGAGGCCCTAGCCGGACACGTCAAATTATCAAAGAAGGAACTCTGAAATTTAAGACTCTCTTCCTTCCCCTAGAGCAGAAAGCTTTCACTTGTGAGATGAAAGTTCCTCAATTTCTGCATTTCTCATTCCATAAATGCTTTACTCCAGCCCGATTCCTAATTTGTCCTTCAAGAGATAACTGGGGGGCTTTGGTTGACAGTCAAGATTGCAAGCCCGGGGTACACACACCTGGTGTCCAGCATTTCTGGGGCCACGCTCTTGCTACCGCCATGTTCACTTACATTGTGACAGTTATGCACAGATGTCTTTCTCCTACTAGATCCTAAGTGCCTTCCCGATTCAATTTCTCATCTTTTCCAAAGCCCTGAACAAAGAGGGAGCTTGAAAAGTACCTGTGATAAGGCCCTCAGTACAATCCTCTTCAGAAACATGGGCAACACTTTCTATTTTCTGTAAACAAAACAAAAAGTCTGCGTATATGTGTGCAAGCATGCTTGCAGAAGAGTCAACAATACACCCCAAAGTATTAAACGGTGTGGATACCTCTAGGGGGAGGGATATACAGTAGTTAAGAAGAGATGTTTATTTAAAATATTTTTTTCTATTTGAGTTTTTAATAGGCATGTATAGCTCCTTTTTCTTTTTCTTTTTTTGAGACACAGCCTCACTCTTCCATCCAGGATGAAGTGCAGTGGTGCAGTCACAGCTCACTGCAGTCTGGAACTCCTGGACTGAGGTGACTCTTGCACCTCAGCCTCCCGATAGCTGAGAATGCAGGTGTACACCACCATGCCCTGCTCATTTAAAATCTTTTTTTGTAGAGACAGGGTCTTCGTGGCCCAGGCTGGTCTCAAACTCCTGGCTGTAAGAGATCCGCCTGCCTCGGCCTCCCAAAGCGCTGGGATTTTAGGCATGAACCGTTAGGCCTGGCCCACTGCTCATTTTTTTTTTTTTTTGGTAAGACAGAATATTTATCTGATGAGAAAAGATGCTTTATAACTAAACTCATACACTATTTTCTAAAGCCCTTAATTCTAAATTGTGATGTAATTCATATAATATAAAATTCAACATTTTAAAGTGATTTACTATTCAGTGGTTTTTGGACATTCACAAGGTTATGCAACCATCACCACCAATTCCAGAACATTTTTCACCCCCAAAAGCAACCCCTACCTGTTTCTGGGAAGCTGTTACTTCCCAGTCTTCCCCTTCCCAGCCCCACCTGCCTCTATGGATTTGCCTCTTTGGATACTTCATGTGGATGGAATCATATAACGTGTGACGTCTGTGTCTGGTTTCTTTCACTCGGCACGGTATGTTCAAGGTTCACCCAGCTTAGGACACACATCAGCACTTCATTCCTTTTATGACTGAATAATATTCCACTGTACGGAGAGACCACGTTTTGGTTATTCCTTGTCTGTTGATGTTTCTACCTTTTGGCTATTGGGAATAGTGCCGCCATGAACATTTGTGTGGGACGTACGAACATGTTTTTAATTCCCTTGGGCATATACTTAGAAGTAGAAATGTGTAATTAAAAATAAAAGAATTCGGGTTGCTTTGCTTTTTCTATTTGGCAGAGCTACCCCTTCATATTAGGCATGGCACATTAACACTGTGAGATGCACTGAAACAAGGAGGGACTACTGCTTCTCGATCTTAATTACATTTGGAAGAACAGAAAGGAAGATGAACAGAAAGAAGTTTAAAGCAGAGGCTGAAACTTGAAAATGCTCACAACTTGACCGGATAATTCCACTAGTGTCGTAAGAAAATAATCTCACTCCTTTGGGTAAGAGACAGCGAAGAGGAGAGAAGAGAGAAGAGAAAAGACAAAAAAAATAATAATAATCTCAATAGTATATAAAATTAGTAGACAAAAATATTCATATAGCCCTATCTATAAAAGTGAGAAACAACTAAGGGTCTCTTGAGAAAAGAATAATTAGGGGAAATCACTGAGTATCTACAGAATAAACTCTTTCTGTAGTTGAGAAAGAACTTAAGCTGTGACATATGAAGCATATTTTCGTGTGTGTGTGTGAATTAACACAGAAATTAACTCAAAATGGATCAAAGATATAACTCAAAATGGATGGAAGATATAAATGTTGCAGCTAAAACTATAAAACTCTTAGGAGGAAATCTAGGTAAGTCTTTGTAGCCTTGGATTACGAAATAGTTTCTTGGATATGACACTAAAACACAAGCAAGAACAAAAAGATAATTAACCTTCATCAAAACTGAAATCCTGTGAAATGACTATCTAGAGAGTGAAAACAACCCACAGATGGGAGAAAACATTTGTAAATCATATGATGATATATGACAGAATATATAAAGAAGTTAGAAAGGCTGGGCACGGTGGTTCACGCCTATAATCCCAGCACTATGGAAGCCATATTCACACAGTGAAAACCTGCACAGATACTCACAGCGGTATTCACACAGTGAAAAACTGCACAGATACTCGCAGTGGTATTCACGCAGTGAAAAGGCGGAAACCACCCGAATGTCCACCGGCTGATGAAGAGACACCAGTATGTGCATCACCCACACAATGGTGCACTATTCAGCCATCAAAATGCAGTGCTGACACATGCCACAACATGGCTAAGGCTCGCTATGTACATCACCCACACAATGGTGCACTATTCGGCCATCAAAATGCAGCACTGACACATGCCACAACATGGGTAAGGCTTGCAGACACTGTCTAGAGGGAGGAAAGGCAGACACAAAAACCAGACATTGTAGCATGCCTGCTAGCATTGTAGCATTTACGTGAAGTGTCCAGAACAGGCATCCATAAAGACGAAAGTCAATTCGTAATTGCCCAGGGCTGGGGAAAGAGAACTTGAAGGTCCTGCCTGCTAAGGAGGGATTTCCTCTGGGGTAACAGAAATGTTCTGGACTTGCACAGCTGGGATCGTGGCATCATCTTGTGAATATATGAAAACCAACTGAACTGTATACTTTAAACGATAAATTTCATGTGACATTTTGTGACGTGAGTTATATCTCAATTTTAAAAACAAAATAAGCAGAGAAAAATGTATTTGAAGAATACAATTTCAACTGTGTAAAATGCATAGAAAGAATATACCCAAATCCTCATCTCAGATTTGGATGACTTTTTTTCCTGCTTCTCTATTCTCGCCTATACTTTCCAAATTTTCTATCCTGACCCTGTATTATTCTCTTCTCAGAAACAAAAGTTAATCGTCCCTCAGGATATTATTCAAATGGAAGAATACATTTCTTTAGCACCAGTAAAGTATCCATAAAATATTTTCCAACGCTGAAGGGAGTGCATCAGGTGGGGGAAGCTGTCGCTGTCAGAGACAGACATCCTCAAGCTGTGGCAGAGCTGGGAAACCTGCCCTCTTCCTTACACAGTCTCCCTCATGCAGGTATTAAGCTGCCAGAAGACCAAGGTGTAGAGTGAGACATGCCGGGTGGGCTATCATGAGTCGTGAGCCTTTTACATACCCTCTTATGCTCAAATTGCACAGTTGACAATTATACCCATCTAAGTATACATGTATATTAAAAGGACCCCATAAGCCAAAGGACAAGTCTATTTCAAAAGGCAACGTATGCAATGGTCAAGAGGAAGGGAAATCCAGTTGCATAAAATGGGAAAATTTTTTATTTTATTTAAAAAAAAAGAAAAAACCTCCAGTGAAGCAGTTATAAAAACCTAATCCGATCTACTCTGCTTTCAGCAGAAGGCTGAATGTAATTTGTTCACCTTGAATCTAATCATCAAGTCACTAATAATGCATATGGATACAGTTACGTCATAGCCAGACGTTCTCTTTTAATTTCAAGGCATTTTAATTTACAGACTATCTTGAATTCCTCCTAAAGGGTCAGAAGTTGAGGCAACTGGGGAAAGCATAGGCAGCTCACCTCCTCAAGTAACAGTTACCGCACAGGACATCGTAAAACTGGTTAAGTATGGTAAAAGCAACAAACCCTGTCCCTGAGGCTCTTTCAGTCTAAAGTTCTATCAGATGTTGAAGTCATAGCTCTTGAAAAAGAGCAAAAGATGATGCATCCCACGGATGGGTCAGGAGGAGCTGAGCTGTGGTGGGTCTTCCTGGCGAGCCGGCCACACCCTCAAGCTCATCCTCACTGTTTTACCGTCTCCAAGGGCTGGAGAGGTCCTGAATGATACAGTGAGGGCGGCGGTGGGGGCAGCGTGGGGATGAGGTATGGCCTAGGGAGGGGCAGCAAGGGAGAGTCTCTGGACGTTTTGGCTCCTTAGCTGACATCACCTGTTTCGTGGTACCTTTCTGAGGAATTCAGCAACTTTCTATAAAATCTGGCATATATCAAAAGGTATCAAGATATACCTTGGTTCATTTCATAATTTATTCTGGTATTTTGAAACAAAATGGTAGCCAAAAAGGAGTTTCCAGAGTGTATCCTGAAAGCGAGGTAGCATGGGGAAGGGACCAGGGGCCAGGGAGCAGCAAATCTCCAGGCAGGGCACCCAGCAGCTAGACCGGGGGTCAGGACAGCTGGAACTCCCAGCCTTGCCCAGACAGCCCCTTCCTGCTGCTTTGTGTTGGGAACATGGTCGGTAGCCACGATTAATTCACCAGGGTCCCTGCCACTGAGGGTCACAGAATAAAGGTGAAGAAGGTTGTGCAAGGCCCACAATGAGATGATGATGGGGACCAGGCCCAGTGTGAACATCACCTAGAGCGACAGCCTTCACATCTCCTCACAGCAGAGCTGCAGTGAACCGATCCCTCAAGGGAATCGGTTGAAGTGGCCACAGGGCTTCTGTTGCCTCCTAGAAACTTATCTTTAAGGGAAAATCCTTGAAGGATATCAGGCAGCCCTTGTCAGGATTTGGAATGCAGAATAACTGCCAGGTCGTGATACCTGGCACAAAGAATAGGGTCTGGAGGACGAGGTTGAATTAAAGAAGTTGAAGGGTCTAGAGGAGTCTGTGGCGAGGAGAGCTGAGAGCTGACTCAATAGAGAGGGAAAGAAAGAACTCATGGTACTCCTCAGGCTTTCCCGGCTACAGATTTATAACCTGACACTCTGCAAACTTGATAGGAGATGAGAGCAACTGAACAATGAAGAGGGGATGACTTACAGACCGGTTCTGCCAAAACATTTCAAATATGAACACCAAAAAGGAAGGAGCTGGGGAAAAAGGCTCAAGTGTTCCTAGCTGACCCCTGACCACCAACCCAGAGCACCGCCTCGGCCAGGAGACACTGGGCTCCAGTCCAGGAGCTTGGCTCTGGCTGAGTGAGTTCAGGCCTGAGCCACCAGTACCCCCAGCCCTGTCGTCCCAGGACAGAAGGTGGCTGACAGTTGGCCAACTGCCGCTCTGACAGGCCTGTGTTTTTCAATAAAGCATTGTCTTTGCAAACTTGAGTAAGCTCCTTCAGTTTTTCATGGTCTCTACATGGTTACCCTGTTCAGCAGCCTCAGCCTGTCCAGGAGGTCCTTCCCCGCCCTCGTTCCCTGCCCTCGTTCCCTTAGCAGTTTTGGCCTTTGGGGGATTTTTCCTCAGACAGGTCCTGGGACAGACCGAGGTTCACAGGCTACCCTGGTCCTCAGATGCAACGGGGCCATTTGTTCCTCCGTGGTCCTACAGCTCCCTAAATGTAAAAGAAAAACCAGGATGTAGGGCCCAGCCAGAGAGGGTGAAGAATGGCTCAAAACAAGGGCTTGGCAAGAATGTCATTCAAGCATCCTTCACTGGGACCTATTTCCCATCCGGTTATCTGGATTACCAGCTCACAGAGCCTGTCCTGACGCTCTCCGGACCCTGCCCAGCCAGAGGCCACGGGAGCTCAGGGGGCTACTCCCAGGTGGGACCTGTGCTCAATGCTGAAACCTCATGCTTGTCCCCCGGCAGACCTCTGCAGGGCTGCATCTGTGCCGCACATATCTGTGCTTGAAACCAGGCAGAAGCATGGCTTGGGAAGGTCCCCAAGGAGAGCCAGCAAGAGGAAATCAGGAGGTTGCTAAAGCCAACCTCATACTTCTCAGGAGAAACACACGATTCCTTCAATGGTATCTCTGTTCCCTACTTCCTTTTCTTTTTCTTTTTTTTTTTTTGAGATAGTCTCACTTTGTCACCCAGGCTGGAGTGCAGTAGTGCAATCTCAATTCACTGCAACCTCTGCCTCCTGGGCTAAAGCGATCCTCCTGTCTCAGCCTCTCGGGTAGCTGGGACTACAGGGGTACACCATCATGCCCTGCTAAAATTTCCCAGGTAGCTGGGACTACAGGCATACACCATCATGCCCTGCTAAAATTTCCCTGGTAGCTGGGACTACAGGCATGCCCCACCACGCCCTGTTAATGTCTCCCAGGTAGCTGGGACTACAGACGTGCACCACCATGCCCTGCTAATACTTCCTTTTCTGACCTGCACTTTCTTTAGGCTATTTTCATCTGGTTTGTGACTGTTTTTCCCCTTGTTACTAAAAAGAAATCAATATTGAACATTAGTCAGCAAGCAGAGAAGTATACATATTTTTGATGTGCCAAATAGGAAGAGTGTTTTGTGGTTTCAATCGCATTTTATTTTAACAAAGTCATGAGTGAGCCCACGCAGGCAGGACCTTGTGGTCTGGCCTCAAAATTGGGTTGCTGCCACAACCACTCTGCAGTCCATTGCCTGAAAGACCAGCCTGATTCACCTGCTCCACCTACTCTGAGGCTGGTCTCGTGGGACAAAGAGAGAATCCCACTGAAGTCTCAGGGTTTTAGGATCAGAAGGGTAGGAGCTAGAGGAGGTGGCAGAAGTGAAGGGTGAACAAGTGAGTGGGACTCCAGGTCCAAGTCCCAGCCTGGCCCCTGCTTCAATCACAGTAGCTCAGTTTCATGTTTTTACACATTAGCTCCGTGGCCTAGGGTAAGCTTCAAACGAGTACAGCACCTACTTCCTATGGCTGAGGAAGCAGAGTGACTGACTGCAGGTAAACACACCTAGTATCGTGGGGGTCACCAAGTGGATGTTCAAAGCACGGTAGCTATTGTGTCTGGATTCTACATTCGATTTTTTTTTTTTTTTGAGATGGAGTCTTGCCCTGTCACCCAGGCTGGAATGCAGTGGTGCAATCTTGGCAGGCACCCACCACCACGCCTGGCTAATTTTTTGTAGTTTTAGTTGTGATAGCCACGCTGCTCTCAAACTCCTGACCATAAGTGATCTTCCCACCTCAGCCTCTCAAAGTGCTGGGATTATAGGCATGAGCCACCGCACCCGGCCTCTACATTAGATTTTGTTACAAGAAAGGATTTGGAAATCACTGTTTTGGCCCATCTCTCGTTTTAAAACAATTGAAAAATAACTTTGTTAAAGTACACATAAAGTACAGAAATGCATTTGTATAAGAAAATTTCCAAAAAACTACACCAGAGTAAATGGAAAAAAATATTTCCTTGCTTCTCTACCTACTCTCACTCCAACTTCCTTCCTGAGAGACATCCACTGTTACCACTTCCAGACCTCTTTCTTACACATTTACGCACATAAACATGCTTTTTACTTTTTCCATAAAAGACATTATACCTCCCAAAGTGCTGGGATGACAGGCGTGAGCTGCCGTATCCGGCCCCCATCCCACCACTTTTAAACTGTGTGTAGCATCTCACGGCATGGATGCTCCGTAATTTATTTAACCATTCTTCAATAATAAACATTATAGACATATCCAAGTCTTTTGCTTTTAAGGCGGAGTTCACCTCTTTCTTTGTGCATCTTCCTCTACATGTATGGATTTTTTTAGACTTCTGGTTTAGATGTAACACTGTTGCTTGATAGGACATGCATATTTACATTTCTGAAAGTTCTGATAATGACAATTTATGCACCAAAAAGGTATCAAGCTGTATACTAGCACTAAAATCCTGTACTGTTAGTCTTGTAATTTTTTTTTTTGTAAACCTGATGTAGGAAAAATATCCTGTTTTCTTTTTTTTCATGTTTATTAGCCAACTGAATTTCTTCAGTGAATCGTCTGTCTGACTCTGTATTCATTTTTCAAATGGGTTACTTGTCCTTTCCTTACTGATTTTTAGGAGTTCTTTATATGTGCTAGATATTAATCGTTCGTATCATACAGCTTAAACTGTTTTTTTAATCCCTTGATTATGTTTCTGGTCTCTTTTTCTAAAAGAATTTTGTTCTCTTTATGTTGTCAAACCTTTCAGCACTTTTCTTCATGGCTTTTGGGTTTTATGGAGTCTCCCTAATATTCTGTTATTAAATGATAGGTGGGCAGGGTAGCTCACACCTGGAATCCCAGCACTTTGGGAGGCCAAGGTGATGAGCAGATCACCCGAGGTCAGGAGTTTGAGACCAGCCTGACCAACATGGTGAAACCCTGTCTCTACTGAAAATACAAAAATTAGCCAGGCATGGTGGCATGCACCTGTAATCCCAGCTACCCAGGAGGCTGAGGCAGGAGAATCGCTTGAACCCAGGGAGCGGGGGTTGCAGTGAGCCGAGATCACCCCACTGCACTCCAGCCTGGGTGACAGAGCAAGACTCTGTCTAAAAAACAAAATGAAAAATAAATAAATAAATAAATAAACAAAGGATAGTCTTTTCTTCTCATTTAACAGGGAAGGCAGTTCACTACATTACAGCGGAATCGGAATTAGGCCACGCGTCTTCTCTCTCGACTGCAGGTCCAAGGACTTTTCTACCAAATTACATTGCTTCTCTATTGTTACCAGCAGTTAAAAAAACCCAAAATCTAACTTTAAAGAAAATTCAAAAGTATGATTCTCTCAACGTGGATTTCTTCTTCCCTCCCTCCTTTCTTCTTTCCCTTTCCATTCCTGCCTGCATGGGTTCTGTGTATACTCTGCACGACTCGAGGAGACAGATGAACCAGCTACAATTCCTGCATTCAAGGAGCTCAATGTCCACGCATATGTAATGATGCAAACAGAAGTGACCACAGAACACAGTCACTTGGTTTCCCAGTGGATAGGAAATCTGAAGAAAGCATATTGATGTGTTAGCAGGGAGTCTGGACCTCTAAAAAGAAGAGGTTTACTCCTTTCTCTCTCTTTTTTTTAGAGATAGGGTATCACTCTGTCACCCACCATAGCTCACTGCAGCCTCAACTCCTGGGCTGAAGTGATCCTCCCACCTCAGCCTCCCAAGTCACTGGGACTAAGGGGTGCACCCGACTAATTATTATTATTTTTTTAATTTTCTGTAGGGATGAGGTCTCGCTATGTTGCCCAGGCTGGTCTCGAACTCCTGGTCTCAAGACAGCTGATAAAGTAATAAGGTATTTGTGACCGAGTAAGGCCTCTGATTCACAAAATTACTAGTCGGTAAAACGGGATCAATACTTAGGAAAAATGATGACAGGGCATTCTAGAAACATGACATACTGCATCACAGACAAATGGTAAATCCACACAGAGTGTTCTCTATCATCACTTTTCCCAGCAGTTCAGTGAAATCACTGCAGTGAGGGAGTAAGCACTGAAGCCAATGGACAGAGTCACCACACAGTGAACACTGAATCCCAACCACCCAACCCACTGATTTCACGTGGCAGCTCCCTAGGGAAGGTCTTACCAGGGTCCCATCGGTCAGGGTGCAGCCAGAGAAGCGCTTTGCGAGAAACCCCTCAAAGTTAGTTGTTCTCTGAATAGCAAAAAGAAGCAATTTCACTTCAATTTCCTTCGCTCTGGTACGCATAATCTTGGCAAGTTCCGTCCTTCAAAACAAAGAGATGAGAATACTATCAAACAAACTGCTCATTCATTCAAGAGAAGACAAAGTAAACGGCCTTAACTTATATTCAGGAAAAAAAATGTACGCAGTCTTTTCAAACCCTGAGGTCTGTTACCAGCTTAGTCTAAAACCTGGGGAATAGAAATACATGTTCTAAACAAGAATTTTAAGGTGAAATTATCCACCAGGCAAAAAAAATCAGGGGTTCTGGATTTTATATACATATATATATATATATATATATATATAT
>NW_012112031.1:425015-428668 GCF_000951035.1 Colobus angolensis palliatus
TTCTTTTCTTTTGTATTTTTAGTAGAGACGGGGTTTCACCATGTTGGCCAGGCTGGTCTCGAACTCCTGACCTCAGGCGATCTGCCCGCCTCGGCCTCCCAAAGTGCTGGGATGACAGGCGGGAGCCACCAGTAATTTGTTTTCATGGTTACTACATTGCCTGGATCTTTGAACTGTTGAAGAATTGGATAATAATACATACGGAGCACCTAGTTTTTTAGTGTATATATCCTATATAATTTCACAAGTCATTAATTACTGAATTATAAAGCCCTGCCTCTTCCTAAGGGCCCAGTAATCATCTCTTCAACTGGACAGCGTAAGTCCTGGAAATATGCCAGGGACAGGATCGCTGCAGGAAAAGTGACAAGCACACTTAGCTAGCTAGTCCCTGCCCGAGAAGCGCCGGTGCAGCTCACTCAGACGTTCCATCTCAGACGCTCAGTTGCTGGTGAACAGGGACGTGCGAGTTCTTAGTAAGGACTAAGCTATCATCTTCCCACACAAATCAATGATGAAATCAAAGAGTCTCTGAGTTTATTTAAGAATGATGTATCTGCAGGATTTTAGTCAAAATTCTAACAATAGAAGCTTGGCAGCAACACTGCCATTAGCCAAGACAACAATGGCAGATACTGGCGCTCACAGAGACGTGCTGGCTCTAGCACACGTCCAGTCTCTCCCAGGCTCCATTTCTCACTGAGCCGGTTTGCAAGTCTGCTGAACTGTAGGCTAAAAAGAATGAGCTAACAGTTTCTCAAGGAACTCACTCTTTATTTTGTTAACTGGGATTTAGAAGGTGACAATCTCAACTGATCTTAAACCAAGGCTAAAAGGTTCTCTAAATCTACAGGAGCCAATGTGTTTCTTTTTCTTTCTTTCTTTTCTTTTCCTTTTTCCCTTCCACTCTCCCTCCCTCCCTTTCTTCCTCACTTCCTTCCTTCTCTCTCTCTCTCGCTCTCTCTCTTTTTTTTTTTTTTGAGACAGGGTCTCCCTCTGTCACCCAGGGCTGGAGTGCAATGGCACAATCATGGCCTACTGCAGCCTCGACCTCCTGGACTCAAGCAATCCTCCCACCTCAGCCTCTCCAGTAGCTGGGATTACAGGTGCTTGCCACCATGACCAGCTAATTTTTGCATTTTTTGTAGAGATGGGGTTTTGCCATGTTGCCCAGGCTTTCTCAAACTCCTAGGCTCACATGATCCACCTGCCTTGGCCTCCCGAAGTGCTGGGATTACAGGCATAAACCACGAAGCCTGGCCCAATGTGTTTCTTAGAACAACAGCCACATAGAATGGAGCTGAGTGCACCTGCAGTTGCAGCTACTTGGGTGGCTGAAGCAGGAGGGCTGCCTGAGCCCAGGAGTTCAAGGCTGGGGTGCGCTATCACCATGCCTGTGAACAGCCACTGTACTCCAGCCTGGGCGATACCGCAAGACCCCCATCCCTTAAAACAACAACAACAAAAAGCCACACAGACCGAACGCCAAGCGTGAACACTCCCATGAACTATGGACTATCACCCTGGGTGGTGATGATGTGTCTGTGTAGCTTCATCAGCTGTGACAAACATACCCCTCTGGTGGAAGGTGCTGACCATGGGGAGACTATGCACGTGGGGCAGGGAGCCCCTGGGAACTCTCTGCATCTTCTGCTCAATTCTGCTGGGAACCTCAAATTGCTCTAAAAAATGAAATCTATTTTAATAAAAGCCAGTATCCCTTAAAACACTTTTCCCTCACGATGTGTTTAAAACACGCAATTTGACTATACCTTCCATGATTTTAACAAAAAGACCACCATGAATTCTGGGAAGGTGGCTGAGTTATGCTTAGATGTGGGCCTTTTTTTCTCTTTTTCACCTGGCATTAGATATAACTGTGTACCACTGGGGGGAAATACATAACTAATACAAACCAGTTACCAACACTGTTGTAGTGTAGCTGCAAACGAAGAATTAAAAGGAGTTCAAGACCAGCCTGAACAACAGAGCAAAACTCTCATCTCTACAAAAAATACACACACAAAAATTAGCCGGTGTGGTGGCACACACCTGCAATCTCAGCTACTCGGGAGGCTGAGGTGGGAGAATCACTTGAGCCTGGGAGGTCAAGGCTACTGTGAGCCGTGATCACACCACTACACTCCAGTCTAGGTGACAGGGTGAGACCCCGTCTCAAAAAAAAAAAAAAGTCCAACTCTGGCTTTAGCTTTGTCATAGATATACTGATTTAACCTTCCTGGGCTTTAGTTTTTTTAATATAAAGAGACAATCTGTCCTTGGGCTACACTCATGGATACTGTAGAGAGGATGAATGAAAGGTCTTTAAAATGCTTGGAAAGCTCAGATGCAGGCCAGGTGCAGTGGCTCACGCCTGTAATTCCAGCACTTTGGGAGGCCGAGATGGGCGGGCAGATCACCTGAAGTCAGGACTTCAAGATCAGCCTGGCCAACATGGTGAAACCCCATCTCTACTAAAAATACAAAAATTAGCCACGTGTGGTTACACATACCTGTAATCCTTGCTACCTGGGAGACTGAGGCATGAGAATCACTTGAACCCAGTAAACGGAGGTTGCAATGAGCTGGGATTGTACCACTGCAGCACTCCAGCCTAGGTGACAGAGTGAGACTCTGTCTCAAAATAAAAGCTCTAACTATCCAGAGGCTATACACACTGTACTGGGAGTGGGAAATTCACTCAACACAAGTTTCCTCAGTGTCTGCTATATCATTAAAGTAGATACTACCCTGTCTCTATGGAACTATCTATCTAGCAAGTCAGAAAATAAAAATGATGATGGGATACACACACATCACACTGACATACGCGATTTCAATTGGGGAAAACGTGGGGTAGAGGAATCGCTGTAAGTCAAGCTGGTTGACAAGCCTTGACTTGGTGGAGAAGGTAGAGACTGCCTGAGGCAAGAACTACACCAAGGAAAGTCCCAGAGCAAAGACGGGGGCAGAGGGAGCAGCCGGTGGGGGCACTGTTGGCTACAAGGATGGCACCAATCATCTGGTGAGGTCTGGAGGTGGCACCAAAACCACAGGACAACATGGAACCGCTAGAGACTGGGGAACTGATGGTGAAACTTCGATGAACAACAAAACCAGTAGAGAACTGGCATCTACCTTGTCACGTGGCAAAATTCCACCGCAATCCTCTCAGCCATGCACCACTCACGTGGAAACATGCGGCCATATTTCTCCTCATAGTCCACAAGCTGGCGTTTTATCCAGGCGTAGCGTCTGTCGATTTTGTCCAGCCAGGCAACCTGGTGAAGGTGAAGATCAAAAACCAACCCAGTGGTTAGAAGTAGAACTGGCAGTTTAAGGAAACAAGCAAAAACACAGAGCCAAGCAAAAGGGAACCAACCTCTGTATTTCTCATGGTTTTGAAGAATCTAGGCTACCTTTTTTACTTGATTTTTTTACTTAAAAATCCAGAGGTTTGGCCGGGCGCGGTGGCTCACGCCTGTAATCCCAGCACTTTGGAAGGCTGAGGTGGGCGGATCACGAGGTCAGGAAATCGAGACCATCCTGGCTAACATGGTGAAACCCCAGCTCTACTAAAAATACCAAAAATTAGCCAGACATGGTGGTGTGCACCTGTAGTCCCAGCTACTCAGGAGGCTGAGGCAGGAGAA
>NW_012112031.1:432309-470947 GCF_000951035.1 Colobus angolensis palliatus
AAAAAAAAAAAAAACCTGAAATGGGCAGCTGAGTACACGTGAAGCTAACCTTGTCCTAAGAAGCGCCCAGAGCTTCTCATGAGCGAATATCCCTACAATCCTTTTTTACTTCTTTGATCTTCATTTTCCTCATGTAATAAACAGGACTAATGGCTTTCTAATATCTACTCCCTCCCTGCAGTTATATCAGATGACTAAGGAATATGAGGTTCTCCAAGAAAAGTACTTTACAAATAAGCATCTGATGACTAGCAGACAGCCACAAAATGTGAAGACATTAAAATCAGGAGCGGAATTCCTACAGAAAGTGATGGGCAAAAGCTGGGGCTGCTACTCCCAATTACTTCCTACGTTTCTTTTATGGAACACAAAGAAAAAATAATTAAGATATTTCCAATTATTGAATTACAGAGCACAGGCTGGAAATGTTCCTTGGATCAGTAAATGAATGTATGTCCCCATCTCCACCCACTGAGTAGGGTCAGGCTCCTTGCCCCTGAATGCTTCAGTGTATTTCTGCCTTGAACAATTCTTTCTCTTGAAATGGCTCAAATAATAGAGAAAAGGGCTTGTATGGGTTCTTTCCTGTCAGACACACGCCAGGCGTAGAGACGGCATCTGCTACAGTTGGAAGCGTGAGCTAAAAGCAGCTCCCCAAGCAGGAGGACCACCGAGCGGGAGAAAGCTTATTACATGAGAAGTGCAACCAGCAGCTCCCACGTGAAATGCTGTGGGCTCTGCAGACACAACACACACAGCTCTGCTACCAGAGAGCTCAAGGGCATTAATTCCGAAGAGTGGGCTTACGGCTGGTAACAGTGAGGCTCCGCACTGTGTCACTCCGAGAATTACATAAGCCGGTGGATGCTCCGCCCAGTTGTCTTTTCACCAAACCAAAACCAGTAAGTTATGTAACAATCCTAAAAACACTGTGGCAGGAGGATTTTTTAAAAATATAGCCATGAGAAAAAAGGAATTGACAGGGCAGACAAGATAGAAGGTTTGACCTACATTAAATTAAGCCCAAACAAATCCTCCCTTTCTGAGGCTGGAAGGAAACAGAGGAGGAACTGCCACCACCTTGGGACATTTAAAATCCAGGATGGTCTCATCACCCTGAGCCTGCAGCAGACGGATCTGCAGCTGCCAGCGGGCACGACAGGAATGACAACTGCGTGGTGACCGGGGTGGGCATGAGCTCGGCAAGGATGCTGGTCATCTCTAAAGACGGGGAAACGCAGAGCAGTACCTTGGTGCCCTGGGAAGGAAACGCTTCTTCAAAATCGGCCAGGATTTGCTGTCCTAACTCAGTCTGCGCAGCCTTCACTCTGTGAGGAAGAGAGAACATATCATCACCTGGCACAATATCCTTATGTCACTACACACCGATTCACAGGGTCGGAGGGGCTGAAGTCTTTCCAGAAAGGCCAGGAAGGGTCCAGAGACGTCCACGAGGTGAGAGGTCACACACTAGTTAAGTGGCAGGTTGATGAGCAGGACCCAGGCACCCAAGGTATTCTCAGGGTGAATCTTCTATATCCCCAAAATGCTTCTAGGCCAACCCTTTCCCTGAGGTCCTACGTGTTCATCTTTACACAGCTCCACTGGGGGTAGTCGTACTGTGGGAAAATGTTACAGAATCACATCCACAACAAATATAAATCTAGTCAGGCACAGTGGCTCACGTCTGGAATCCCAGCATGTGGGAGGCTGACGTGAGAGGGTCGCTTGAGGCCAGGATTTCAAGACCAGCCTGAGCAACATTAGAGAGATCCTGTCTCTACAAAAAAAACAAACTAAAATAAAAATTACCCAGGTGTGGTGGCACACACCTGTACTCGGGAGGCTGTGGTGGGAGGATCTCTTGAGCCCAGGACTTTGAGGATACACAGAGCCACAGCACTCCAGCCTGGGTGACAGAGAGAGACCTTGGCTCTCAAACAAAACACTAACAAACAACAACAAATAAATCCATTTTGGATTACTGGTATAACTGCTGTCCTACTCCCTGGAGTACAGAATGGGAAGAGGGCTCCATAGTGTTTTAGGGTGTTTTGTAAAAAATTATTATGGGTATATAATCATTATATATATATTTATAGGGTACACCTGTGAAGTTTTGATACAGGCATATGATGTATAATGATCAAATCAGGGTAACTGGGGTATCCACCACCCCAAGTTGTTACTTCTCTGTGTCAGGAACATTCCAATTCCAATCTTTTAGTTATTTTTAAATATACAATAAATTATTAACTGTAGTGGCCCTACTGTTCTACCAAATACTACAACTTATCATTCTAACTGTATTTTTGTCCCCACTAACCGTCCCACTTTCTCCCCACCTCCCTGCTACGCTTCCCAGCCTCTGGGACCCATCGTTCTACTCTCTATCTCCATGAGTTCAGTTCTGAAAATGTTCAGCTCCCACATACAAGTGAGGACGTGAGGAGTTTGTCTTCCTGGGTCTGGCTGATTTCATCTCACATCACATCCAGTTCCATCCATGTAGTTGTAGTGTTTTGGGTTTCTTGTTAATCCAGAAACCAACAAGCTCATAAGTTTTTAAACAAATGAATGAAGAGAATGTCTTCCATAGTAAAAACAAAAAGATACAAGTGACAAAATGAACTGCTAAAGGAAAGTGAGGGCCACTGAATGATGATTTAAGTTCAGAAGTTTGTGAATATGAAAATGGAACAGCAAGGAAAACCAGTTAGAAAGGGGAGGCCGGTACTCAACAGTGGCTGCGAGTGTACTAGGAGCTCAAGAACCACGCGTGGACTTGAATGCAAGGGCAGAAAGGAGAAGCGGATAGGATGGAAAGCAGCTGTGGATCACGCCCCACGATCAATCACACCCCCGCCATCGATCATGCCCCCGCCATTGATCACGCCCCGCCATCGATCACACCCCCACAATCGATCACGTCCCCGCCATCGATCACGCCACCATCGATCACGCCCCAATCGATCACACCCCCACAATCAATTGTGCCCCCGCCATCGACCACGCCCCCGCCATCGACCACGCCCCCACAATCAATCACACCCCACAATCAATCACGCCCTGCATTCGATCACGCCCCCATAATCAATCACACTCTCTGCATCCCCCACCAGCTGCCTCATGTTGGTGGCCACCTTGCACCAGCCAGCCTAGCAGAGCTAGAGTGGAGCAAGACTCTCCGGCCCTGTTGGACTTCCTGAGCCTGAGGCAAATACTGTCTGGTTCCCAAAAATGCCTTAAAAGAGCACACTTCCATTCTTGGTCTCCGCCCTGCTCCTTCAGAATCAACTTTATGAAGTTTCTGGAAATAGCCAACAGCTCAAAACCACAATTTCTTTGGCTGCTAAGGAGTGTCTGGCAACCTGCTGAGATCTTCTTTTCAAATGAGGGGATAGGCATGACCCAAAACAGTCTGTTTTTTCTGTGGCATGGTTATAATTACACCTTATTCCAAATACCTTCCAAGGTTTTTCCACTATCTTCAAAACTTTTAAAATCACTCTTAGAGGTGGCTTTGTAGCCTTTTGAGTCAGTTTTCAAGGGGGCCAGAAATGATCCAGATGAGGCTATTACTGGAATAGCCCCCACCTCCAGATCGGAATCAGGGCCATACATCTAGAGCTGTCCAATAGACAATGGGAGACATTCCTTGGGTGTGAACTTTGACATGAGAGAAAAGAATAAAATCGTACTTCAGAGCTTCTCGTGATTCTCATGTCATGAGGCAGCACACAGCCTCCTGTGGTGCCAGGTCACAAGACAGCTTCCAGAGGCGCAGGCCCCGTGTTCCTACCTCCTTCTTGGAAGCACGCAGACAGCACCAGTTCCCTCCTAAGCCACAGGGAGCTTACAGCAGGCACTTTTCATGGTTAGAAGAGAAAGGAGTTCTCTTCACAGGGGAAGTGCCACCACTGGCCAGAGCACCCACAGTCACATTCTCAGGACCACTGACCATCTCAGTGACACTGGTGGGCCCGGCCCTGCCTCTGGCCCGAACTATTCCCTACTCCATATTCTTGATGACTCTGAAACTGAGGTGGCAGAAAGGAGAACCACAGCCTAGGATGGCACTTGGTATCACCAGAGACAAAAAAGAGGAAAAATGACCAGCCTCTGACTTGTAGACCTCCTTGCCATGTTCTTCATTTTCAAAGTCACCTCCTGAGATGGGCTAGACTTGGCTATGTGACTAGTGAGCCGCATAATCATGTCACTTCCTCTCCGTGGGTCACAACTTCAAATAGCTGTGAAATAAGAGGGTGGGGCGAGCGGCCTGTACTAGATGATTCCATGTCCTCTCCAGTGCCGATTATTCCACAACACCCATCTTACGGTGCTGACTGGCTTCACAGGTGGCCAAAGGTTAGATGTGTGCTTAAAACTGGAGCAGAAGGATACGCTTCTGCATATCAATGTCAATGTTTCCAACAGCAGGTTTCTTTCTTTTCTCTTTTTTTTTTTTTTTTTGAGACGAAGTCTTGCTCTTGTCCCCCAGGCTGGAGTGCAATGGCGTAATCTCGGCTCACTGCAACCTCCACCTCCTGGGTTCAAGTGATTCTCCTGCCTCAGCCTCCCGAGTAGCTGGGATTACAGGCGCCTGCCACGACGCCCGGCTGATTTTTTGTATTTTTAGTAGAGACGGGGTTTCACTATGTTGGCCAGGCTGGTCTTGAACTCCTGACCTCAGGTGATCTGCCAGCCTCGGCCTCCCAAAGTGCTGGGATTACAGGCATGAGCCACCGCGCCCGGCCTCTACCAACAGCAGTTTTTGAAGGGGCTATCAATGATTCAGATGAAAGAGCACCTATTCCCTCAGAGACATTACTGATGGTATCCACAGACCCAGACCTCAATCCCATGCACTTTCAGGGTGAGATGTAAATTGCAGTCTTCACAATCAATTGCTTAAATAGGATTCTAGAAAGAAGTCAGCAGACTTGAAAGAATGCATCTTTGGCCTCATTCCTTTAAACTCCTTCCTCTTCTAACCATGAAAAGTTCCTACTATAAAGAGGTAGCTCTACTGATAACCGTCAGCAAAGCAGATATATGTGCTGAACTATCAAGATTTCCTAGTCATTCCTTTCTCTTCAGACTGAAGTAGAGTGGTGCATTCGTGGCTCGCTGCAGTCTCAACCTCCCGGGGTCAAGTGATCCTTCTCTCAGCCTCCTGAGTAGCTGGGACTGAAGGTGTGCACCTCCATGCACAGCTAATTCTTATATTTTTTGTACAGATGGAGTTTTGCCATGTTGCCCAGGCTGGTCTCAAACTCCTGGGCTCAAGCGATCTGCCCACTTCAGCCTCCCAAAGTGCTAGGATTACAGGCGTGAGCCACCACGCCAACTGATTTCCTAGTCATTCAGAAATCATGAGCTGGGCAGGACTGTCCGTTTCCAGGTTGAGTTCTTTTTTCACTCCACCACGAGACCTGCTAAGCCTTTCTCACATTATAAGAGGTTAGAAATGGCTGTGAAAAATATATTTTAGTTCAAGAGTTTCATGGTTTTCAAGAGAATGTAAGAATCTTCCATTCTTTGTTGGGAAATACTGACTGACGATTAGAAACATTCACTTTCATGGGCATGCTTAGGCCAGGAGGATCTGAAATGTAAAGACACTAAAGAAAAAACTCTTTCCTTCAATGCTACAGCAAGCATGGAAGCATTTGCCAGAAGGGTAGTTGGAAGAATCAGCTATACTCGAATCGAGACTCATGAACTTCCATTTCAAATGTGCAGGCAAAGATTTCAGAACACAACTTTTCACATGACTTCCACAATTTACAGACAGCAAGAAAGTAAATTCGAGACACGGAAGCAATGCAGAGGGTAGTAACCTGCCTGCCATCTCCCGCCCCTCACAACAAATAGCTATTTCTATCATTTCCAGATGGTTCTACCACCGCCACGTAAACATAAGAGAAGAAAAATTCACCAGAAAGGATGCCAAAAATAAGAAGTCTGGACTTTTCTCAAACTTTTAGTACCTCTTAAAAAAACAATTCTAGTCAAGCACTGAAAATAAGAAGCTGTCTCCTCTTGGCTCTTTTTAGTGTTACTTTTTTTTTTTCTGAGACGAGTCTGCTCTCTTGCCCAGGCTGGAGTGCGGTGGCACAGTCTCGGCTCACTGCAGCCTCCACTTCCGGAGATTAAGTGATTCTCCCACTGCAGCCTCCCAAGTAACTGGAACCACAGGCACACACCACCATACTGGCTCCCTTTTTGTATTTTTGGTAGAGACAGGGTTTCACCATGTTGCCTAGGCTGGTCTCGAACTCCAGAGCTCAAGCGATCTACCTGTCTCAGCCTCCCAAAGTGCTGGGATTACAGGTGTGAGCCACCAGGTCCAGCCTTTTTAGTGTTACTTAATAGCACATATTCTGTATTAACCTACACCAAATTATTGCAAACAGAGATTGTGAAATGAACTAAAAGTAAATCCTCCTGTGTTTGCAGCAACCCTACGTGATAATGAACGTTTGGAGCACTGAAATATATTCATAGAATGTTGGATTTTCTATTTTTAAGGGAATGTGATTACAACAGTCATTACAAAGTTCCTTCAAATTTTTAAAACTATCTCTTTGGAAAAGTGTTGAAAAGCGAAGAGCCCACCAAAAGTACAGGCAGCAAAAGCAAAAAGAAACAAGTGTGACTACATCAAACTAAAAAGCCCATTAGAGAAATGCAAGTCAAAACCACGATGCAGTATCACCTCACAACCCAGTGGGGGCGCCTTTTCATGCTTATTGGCCATTTACGTATCTTCTTTGGAGAAACGCTTATTCAAACCCTTTGCTTGCTTTTTAATTGAGTTGTTCGGCTTTTTGTTGCTGGTTTTTAGGAATTCTTTGTATATTCTAGATACTAATCCATTATCAGATAAATGATTTGGAAATATTCTTCCCATTCTGTGTGTTGCCATTTTACCCTGCTGATAGACAAGTTTTAAAATTTTTCATAAAGTCCAGTTTATCTGTTTTTCTTTTGCTGCCTAGGACTTTGGTGCCATATCCAAGAAGCTGCTGCCAAGTTCAGGGCTGTGAAGATCTGCTCTTTGTTTTCCTCTCCGAGTTTTAGAATTAGGTTTTACATCTAGCTATAGATCCATTTTGAGTTATTAATGAATCCCTACACTCATTTCTGCCAAATAAAAGTTAGTTCTCTCATGTTCCTGCCATGCACAACGCCCTCCTTTACACCAACTGGAGATCGGCTCCCACACACATCTCGGTTGAGAGCGTGGCCACTGCCTGATAAGGGTCTTATCTTTTCTAATCCAGAACATACTCCTACTATCCAGACTCCTGGACCTCTGTAAACCACTAGCCTTTTACAAAATACAAGTGAGATCATGCTCCCCACGTTGAAAATCTTTCACTGTCCACAAAATAAAAAATAAAGTATTTAGCAAGGCATATAAAATCTGACCCCATCTACCTACACAGCCTTCTCTCTCTCTGCTGCCTCCAAACTCCTTGAGACTCCCTCTTCTTTCTCGCCCAGCTTACTGTCACGTTGGTAAGATGCCACCCATTCTTCTAAGATTCCGATTACAATGGAATTTGTCTATGCCCCCTGCCCTCAGCCCCTGCTTCAGCTGAGATCCTGCTATGCCTTGTGCAGCATATACCATGGTTTTGTTACATCTGTTACGCTGGAATCTTCTATTAATGTCTTTCTTCTCCATACAAAAATGGCAAACTCTTTGAAGGCAGAGAGTGTGTATTTCTTATTTTTGTGCCTTCAGTCCCCTAGCAAAGGGCCTAGGATGTAGAAAATGCAGGGTAAGTATCTGTCACATAAATGAAGAAAAGAACAAATGAGTGTGAAAGAGATCAACTCTGAATCATCCTGCGAGCAGGAGTAGGAGGGACTGCCTTCCTCCTCCTCCCTCATCTGCTGACAGCAAATCTGCCTGCTCCATCCAAGCTCCTTCCTTCTCGCAGCTCATAAAGTCCTGTTCGCCTGCTTTCTTGGCTGCCTCACAGTCCAGTCTGATAAGGCGATCAGCCGGCTCTAGGTGTGAGGGGTAGGAAGGAGGAGGGAAAACGTTGCGGTTTCCCTACTGTTCTGCCAAGCTCTGCTCCAACATTCCCTAATAGTTCTTTGGCATTTCCATGACAAGATGCACACTGATGCCCCCAAGCCTTAGAAATAAGAAAAAGATTTTCATAAAAATCCAAATCCAGGCAAGAAAAGTGGTAGACTAGAAGCCTGAGGACTTCCTGGTAGGAAGGATGACAGAAAATCACTGCCCAAAAATGCTTCTCGAAAATGAAAGACATGAAGGTGGTGATACCAGAAGCAGGATGGGGCCCTGGGTCTGCTGCCAGCAGGGCATGCTGTGCCCTGTGATAGGAGGAATCAGCCGCTGTCCACGTCTGGGTCTGCTGCCAGCAGGGCATGCTGTGCCCTGTGATAGGAGGAATCAGCCGCTGTCCACGTCTGTACCCACACCGTGAATGCTCACGCCAGGTGGCAGGGGTGGGCCTCTGGGTCTGAGAACTTCAGCAGTAGCCAGAGGGGCTGCCAACACCCAGGAAGACCAGTGAGCCTCCAAGCCTAGGAGATCAGTCGCTGGGACACCCACCTGGCAGGTTTCTCCAGGTCTGGCCCCCCTCACTTTGAAAGAGCTGTCTGTGATATCACTTGGCCAAGCAGCAATTCCCACTTCTCGTCCACGAGCAGGTAGCAGCTAAAGAGCATTCTTGATCAGACTAACAGAGAATGTCAAAATAAAAACAAGGCCGGGTGCGGTGGCTCACACCTGTCATCCCAGCACTTTGGGAGACTGAGGCAGGTGGATCACTTGAGGTGTGAGGAGTTTGAAACCAGCCTGGCCAACATGCCGAAACCCCGTTTCTACTAAAAATATAAAAATTAGCTGGGCGTGGGTGGTGGGCACCTGTAGTTCCAGCTACTCAGGAGGCTGAGGCAGGAGAATTTCTTGAACCCAGGAGGCGGAGAATGCAGTGAGCAGAGATCGTGCCACTGCACACTCCAGCCTGGGTGATGGAGTGAGACTTAGTTTCAAAAAATCAATGAATACAATATAAATGAGCTTTCAACGCCGGGCGCGGTGGCTCAAGCCTGTAATCCCAGCACTTTGGGAGGCCTAGACGGGTGGATCTCGAGGTCAGGAGATCGAGACCATCCTGGCTAACACAGTGAAACCCCGTCTCTACTAAAAAAATACAAAAAAAAACTAGCCGGATGAGGTGGCGGGCGCCTGTGGTCCCAGCTGCTCGGGAGGCTGAGGCAGGAGAATGGCGTAAACCCGGGAGGTGGAGCTTGCAGTGAGCTGAGATGCAGCCACTACACGTTCCAGCCTGGGTGACAGAGCGGGACTCCGTCTCAAAAATAAATAAATAAATGAGCTTTCAGCTAAGAATCACCAAACATTTGAGAAATGCTAAAGAGAGAGAACTGTCACGCTGAACAAACTGAAGATCTTACACTAGGGACAGAGAAATGGAACAGGCAGCCCAGCACTTTAACATACAGATAATTTCTATTCTGTGGGAGAGATATGAGAATATTATGCCCATGAGAAAAGAATCAGCTAGATATGCTGGAAATTAAAAAGCTGGATTGTTAAAATAAAAATTCAACAGCTGGGCCAAACAGCAGACTAGATGCAAGTGAAGAATAAATTAAAACAGGAAGACTGGGTTGAGGAACTCTTTCAGAAAGCAGTTCAAAAGGACAGAGAGACGGAAAGCACGAAAGGAAAATTAAGAGACATGGCAGCAGATCTAGAAGCTCCAATGTTCACGTAACAAGAATTCCACAAGGAAAGAATGCAGAGACCAAGTTGTAGAGACTACCCAAAGAAAGGAATAAAGGAGAATAATTTCTTAGAGTATGAGAAACTCAGGAGTCTTCAGATGAAGAATACAACTGGGGCTAGGTACAGTGGCTCACGTCTGTAATCCCAGCACTTTGGGAGGATGAGGAAGGAGGATCACTTGAGCCCAGGAGTTCAAGACCAGCCTGGGCAACACAGGAAGATCTCACCTCTACAGAAAAATGTTAAAAATCAGCCAGGCATGGTGGTATTTGCCTGCACTCCTGGCTACTCAGGAGGTGGAGGCAGGAGGATGTCTTCAGCCCAGGAGTTCCAGGTTGCAGTGAGCTATGACCACGCCACTGCACTCCAGCCTGGGCAACACAGCAAGACTCTGTCTCAAAAAAACAAAGCAAAACGCTCATCTTACTAGCTACAAGGGAAATGAAAATTAAAGGAACTAGATACCGTTTTCAACCATCAGAGAGAGGAAAATGAAGAACAACAACATCACGTGTGGCTGAGGGTGCCGGGAAAGGTGCTCTTAGCTGAGGGTGCAGGGAAAGGCGCTCTCACAATTCACAGACTGCACTACAAGTATACAAAGCTCGCTGCAGGGCAAATGGGCAGTAGTTACTAAAATTTTAAATGTATATAAACCTATAACCCAGAATCTGTCCTAGAGAAATACTTGCATATGTGCAAATGGGGGCATATTTTAAGATTTAGAAACAAACGATCTAATGCTATACCTGTGGCGTATTATACTACAGGATTCTGTGCATCAATTCCAGAGAATGAAGCAGGTCTATACACACTGACGTGAAAAAAAATCTAAAAAATTCCAGAGAATGAAGTAGGTGTATACATACTGATGTGAAAAACAAATATCTAAAATACATGTGGTTGAAAACAAAAAGCAGTTTTTAGAATAAAGCGTAAGGTATGAAACCATTTAGTTAAAACAAAGCAAAACCAAAACCATTAACTGAAACTACAGATTTATGTAAATACACACATAAAAATCGAGAGCGATATCCATTAAACTGATAACAGTTACCACCTCTGGAGAGAACAATGAGATTCTGAGGTCTAGGTAAAGGGAACTTAGGCTTCATCTGTATATATATTTGACGCCTCCCAGGTTCAAGTGACTCTCCTGCCTCAGCTTTCCAAGTAGCTGCGATTATAGGCAACCGCCACCATGTCCAGATAATTTTTGCATTTTTAGTAGAGATGGGGTTTCAACATGTTGGTCAGGCTGGTCTCGAACTCCTGACCTCGGGTGATCCACCCGCCTTGGCCTCCCAAAGTGCTGGGATTCCAGGTGTGAGCCACAGGTCCCGGCCGTGGCTCACTGTATTTTCTAAAGACCATCACAGCAATCTATCCCATCCCACGTGCTTTTTGTAACGATGTGACTTTGACATTCCTCTCGTTAGCGTTAGTGGGTGGGAGAAGACTATGTTCCTTCCTCTTGAATCTTAGCAGCCCTGTGACTATGGCAGAAGTGATGCTATGAAATTTCCAAGGCTTGTTTCTCTTGGGACGCTCATTCTTGGAACCAGCCACCTTAACATGAGGAAGTTCAAGAAGCCCATGGAAGACAACACAGAATCCCAGCCCAGGCCTGGCTGAGCTCCCAGCTGACAGCAAGTACCAAGGTGCCAGCCATGAGAGGGAGCCAGTGCATCCTCCAGTCCCTCTTGAGCTGCCTCGGCTAATGCTGCATGGAGCAGGGATGAGCCGGTCCTCCTGAGCCAGGCCAAATTATACATGCAAAACAATTACTGTTTTAAGCTACTAAGTTTTGTGCTGGTTTGTTACAAAGAAATAGATACCTAGAACAGTTTCCCTCACAAATGGGGACAGCTGAGAGTTGTCCATATACACAACTGCAAACTATCTACCATAGGCAGCTTTAGAGGACACGGTAAGGAGTATCATGGGGGATGCCTGCACCAGACACAGTCAGATCAGGTAGCATCTGAGGTTTCTTCACACAATAGGATTCTGTAGTGAACATGCTGAGTTAAGTGCTTAAGCACCTCCTAGCACCAGGTCCTTTTCTGAAGGCAAGATCACTTCCTCCGGGCACGGTTTACCTTTCGGAAAGCTGCCGTATCTGTGGAATCCCCATAGACTTTTCCTCCGGGGACAGTTTACCTTTCGGAAAGCTGCCGGATCTGTGGAATCCCCATATACTTGTGGAAGTGTTCCAGGACATTCATCACACCCTGAAGGAGATTAGCAACTTCTCCGTACTGTCTTCGCCTGGTCATGGCTCTGCAAGGAAAGAATAAAAGTCTAGAAAAACACTAAGGACACAAGACACAGACACAGAACAACCTACTCTAGCTCTCAAACAGACATCAACTCAGCTGAATCAACATTCACTGAGTGCTGAGTATATAAGCTGCTGTGTGTTGTGGGAGGCAAAAAACAGGATCTGGTCCAAATCCTCAAGGTGACATCATATAGTAAGGCAGAGAGTCAAGTACACATCTAACTAGTATAAAATAGGATGAACTATGTTCTAAACAGAAGTGCACGTTATGTGCTATGGTGGGAAGAATGTGTGAGTGATTTAATTCTCATTCGGTGTGGGGATGGGAATCTGGGAAGACGATGGATTTAGAATTTGGGTTGGATATTTTGGGATTAGCAAACTTGGGACAGAGAACAGGGGTAGGGATGTTACTATCTGAGGATTACAGCCTATGAGCAAACCAAACACATCTTTCCAGGACAAAACAAAGGGCATGGCCAGGCGCGGTGGCTCACGCCTGTAACCCCAGCACTTTGGGAGGCTGAGGCGGGTAGATCACGAAGTCAGGAGATCGAGACCATCCTGGCCAACATGGTGAAACCCCGTCTCTACTAAAAATACAAAAAATTAGCTGGGCATGGTAGCAGGTGTCTGTAATCCCAGCTACTCAGGAGGCTGAGGCAAGAGACTCGCTTGAACCTGGGAAGCGGAGGTTTCAGTGAGCCGAGATCGTGCCACTGCACTCCAGCCAGGAAGACAGTGTGAGACTTCATCTCAAAACCAAAAACAAACAACAACAACAAAAACAAAAATACAGAAAGGGCACGGCTTTAAATATTAACTGAAATCTGCAGGTTCTGAGGCATCTGTGTCACAGACCTCTACTTTCCCTATTGCGAAGGTTAATGTCGCTTCAATAAAAGGATGCTGATAAAATCAAGTTACACACAGGGAGGAAATATAAACTATTAGATCTAAATTTTTCATTAGGGTTGGACTATTTCATTAAATTTATAATTTATGATTTTCCATAAGAGACATTGAAAAAGACAGGATCAAGTTCAAGCCAAGGTGTTACACTGCTACCAACATTGCTATCACTGCCTGTTCTCACCACCACCTGTTCCCACCAGCGCCTGTTCTCACTACCGCCTGTTCCCACCAGCACCTGTTCTCATAACCGCCTGGTCTTAACCACTGCCTGGTCTCACCACCACCTGTTCTCACCACTGCCTGTTCTTACCACTGCCTGGTCTCACCAGTACCTGTTCTCACCACCGCCTGGTCTCACCACTGCCTGGTCTCACCAGCGCCTGGTCTTAACCACCGCCTGGTCTCATCAGCACCTAGTCTCACCACTGCCTGGTCTCACCAGTGCCTGTTCTCACCAGCACCTGTTCTCACCAGCACCTGGTCTCACCACCACCTGGTCTTAACCACCGCCTGGTCTCACCACTGCCTGGTCTGATGGTTTGGTGGACACCCACCACCCAAGAAGGAACAAATGTGACTGCCCTCTGGTCTCCCTCTGGCCCCTGCTCTCACTGCTCACAGGGGAGTGGACCGGGGGTCCCTGGAGCTCATACAATACCTAGAGAGGTCAGGAAGGGGCCCGCCCCTCCTCCTCTTTCCCTCAAGGCACTCTCCCACTTCCCCCACCCAGGACTTCGAATGCTGTATCTCAGTTTCTGTGAAGATGAGCTTTCCCTGTCCACACACAGAATCCCACTAAGCCTGGAGCAGGGGGAGTCCCCAGTCTGAGATGGGCCACAGAGGTGAGCTGAAGTGTCAGAATCTCGCTACTAAAGGAGGCTTCAGATTGCTTCTTTGTAGTAAATAACCAGCTCTTCCTTCTAATACTATTTCTAATGTTCTGATGTATCATTCCCTCTACAAACCAAATGGAAAGCTAATAAAAAGTAAATTGAAAAAAAGTGGTTTGAATGACTGAGTTCTGTCTCCTATATAGGGTCTCTTTGATGACAGCACAACTCAGCCCAATGCAAGTAGGAAACTCGCCGAGGCAGAAGCAGCCAGGAGTGAATGTGGGCCCGCGTCCCTCTGTCTGCCATGACGGTACAGAGCTGCAGCCTGAAGATGGGCCATATTCTCGGAGTCATTCTGAGAGGCTTCCTGGGCCCCTTCTGACCAGCTGCCAGTGTTCGTCAGGTTTTGAACACCAGAGGGCACAAAGCAAAAATGCTGACTGGACACTTGAAGCCAATTTGCAGAAGGTGGGACGGGATGGTGAGACTTTCCCGGCTGAGAAGTAAACAGGCTGACAACACCATTTTCTCTATGTGACACATTTCCTGTGGCCCCAGAAGAAAAAGTTGGCATTGCTTACTCGAGGGAGTCGACACCTCCTGCCAGCATGTGCAGGTGGTTCAGTGTGGTGATTGAGGTGGTCAGGTGGCGTTTGGCGTGATCTAATTGCTTAATATCACGGGTGATTTCTTTCACCTAAACATTGAAAAACCAAAGAGAGAAAGGAAGACAGTTAAGAAGGATGTAAAACGCTTCTGCAAGTAACTCCCTAAGAAACGAATGCAGATGAAGCAGGGAAAAATCTCAGGTTACCAAACATTCTCACAATACAAAATCACAATAATTTCCAGCATTTAAATTTAATGTGGCATCTCTTTGGACTTTACTCGGGGTTATAAAACCTTCAGCTGTGAGCATGAAATGAACTTTATTTTTTACCCCAAATTAAATGATCCAAACAGCAATTCAGTATTGAGCATACAGGACAGAGGAGGCACACACAGCACCATTCCTCCTGAACAAGGTGAGGAAAGTGTGCCTTCTGGTGCTGACGCCGCTGGGCCGTACAAAATGCCTCAGTCAGCACATGGTACTCAGACGGTCTTTCCTAATGGAAAGAGGGCCTGAGCTTCCAGCAAAGACTTTCAAATCTCAAGAAGACTGAAATAGAAGCCCGGTAACATACGCTTAACATGTAAGTTACTAGGAGGGCAGGAGCAGTCTTCGTGGAGTGAGAAGGCAGTTTGGGGAGTAAGAGCCTGACAGTGTTGTTTCAGCAGGTCCAAGGGAAGAGACGCTGTCTCTGGGAATGCAAGTATATTTCAGTCACCAGAAAAGCATATTCAATAGAGAAGTTGGAAAAACTCCCCCACCCAGGTGAAATCATCCACTGTATTTCTTGGTCCACGCTAAGAAACTTTCTGTGTGTGTGTGTGTGTGTTTTATCACGCCACACTATTTTTAATTACGTACAAAGATCTAACACGTCATGCACGGACCATTCCACCCGCTGCTGTTTGGCTGCCAGTCTCGTCTCTCTCTTCCGCAGTGGTGAGGCGGGTACCCTTTCTTCGGGGAAGAGAAATCCATGGTTTGTTGCCAATAGTGAAAATGTTGGAAAGCCGAGAGGCAAAGCTGCTGCCACTGGCGTCTTTCACATGAACCACGTCAAAAGATCCAGGGTCCTCTCTCTGTTGGGGTCACACCAATTCTTCCTAGGTTGGCACCTCCAGTCACCATACACAGCTTACCAGTGTCGAACTTGATGAAATCAATAATCTTGCCAGTCTCCACATCAATCTGAATGGTGTCATTCACCTCGATGAGGGGTCAGGGTAGGTAGCGGACGGTGCGAGCATCATGGTCACCAGATGAGGGACTCCTTTTGTGTCCACGAAGATTTTTCTCACTTAGCACAACTTGTGCTTGGCCTCCTCAGGTGTAATACGATGTACAGCAAAGCGACCTTTGGTGTCACAGATCAAATGGAAATTCTTGCCTGTCTTGTCAAAGCTGATGACATCCATGAACCCAGCAGGGCAGGTTACATCAGTTCGGACCTTGCCATCGATCTTAATGAACCGCTGCATGCAAGTCTTCTTTCCTTAAGTCTGTTCCTTAGGAAAATGATGAGGGGGAGACACTCTCTCAACTTGGGGGACCGTGGACGGACGAGGAGCCAACACACCAGTCCATTTATCCAGCACCCAATGCTTTGGAGCTGCCATGCGCTTCAGACGCTTCCTGGCACCACGAGCCATGGCTGCGTTAGGCAAGGAACGGGGACCTCTGTCTTCCGGTGCACACAGAGAAACTTTCTCAACAGCAATTTGGTTGCCCAGGTTCTGCGATACCTGGAAGGAAGGGACTGCCCTGGATACCAAGCACAAACACTGCAGTCACGGGATAGACACATCCCAATAAAGAGAGAAACTCGGCAGTGAGTTCGTGTGCCCCGTGAACTCACAAAGGTTACGACCTGCCCAGCTCAAGTCCACACCCACAATCCTGCAAGCCTCACCTGGATCTAAGCTGCAAAAAGCCTCTTTCATGGGGACTTTCCAATCAAGCCTGCCTTCTTCCTTCTACAACCCCCAAACAACCTCTGTTTCCACTGAATTAAAAAAAAAAAAAGTTTAGGACCCACCACTACTTTACCAAATACTTGAATTTGGGGTAAAAAAAACAAACAAACAAACAAACCCCGGAGTGGTGTCACAAGCTAGATATAGAAGGCTGAAGACTGGCCCTGTAATCTGATCACCCGCGTGCTGCTCTGAAATCAGCATCCTTTTTCCTACAAAAAAAATCTCTGTATTTCTTCCAGGGTTTTTAGCTTCGGTCTAACATAGGGAGTCTTTATTTTTTATTTTTATTTATTTATTTATTTATTGAGACAGAGTCTCACTCTGTCGCCCAGGCTAGAGTGCAGTGCTGCGATCTCGGCTCACTGCAGCCTCCACCTCCCAGGCAAGTGATTCTCTGCCTCAGCCTCCAGAGCACCTGGGATTACAGGTGTGCACCATGACGCCTGGTTAATTTTTGTATTTTTAGTAGAGACACAGTTTTGCCGTGTTGGCCGGGCTGGTCCTGAACTCCTGGCCTCAAGTGATCTGCCCTCCTTGGCCTCCCAAAGTGCTGGGATTACAGGCGTGAGCCATGGTGCCCGGCCGCTTCGGGGGTCTTTAACCACCGTGTTCAAAGTCACAGTCATCTACGACTCTTCCTGGTCCCTGCATCATTAAGTCATTAAAGTCCTAAATATTATTCCTCTGCTTCATCTCAAGAATCTATCCCTTCTCTCTATTCCTTGTTCAGGCCCTCACTGCTCTGCACTGGAGCTGACTGGTCTCTTTATTCCCAGGATCTCCCATCACTCCCCATCCCACAGCCTGTGTTTCTCTAGACAAACTGAACCACAAATTTTTCCCTAAACAAAGCCTTCAATGGCAGGGCATGCCAGGGGTACTCAGATAAAACCTACACGAGACCTCCCGCGAGACAGAATGCCCATGGTTGATTCGCCTCAACAGTTGCCCATGGGCAGTGAAAACGGGCAGAGCTGAAGTGGGAGGTTTTAGAGTCAGACAGATCGAGGGCTGAACCCCAGCTCTACCACTCACCAACACTGCATCCTAGAACGTGTTTCTCAGCCTCGCGGAGTCTCAGTTTTCTCATCCATAAGATGGGTAATCACAAAGATAATAATGATCTTAAAACCTAGTTCAGAAGGTTGTTGTGAGGGCTACATTAGAGTGCTGGCACAGAGCAGCCAGCACAGTGCTGACACTGAAAGAGCTGAAGAAAGATCACTTCTCCGATGCAGGGAGGCCCCTGAAACTACTGCCACGGAATGAAAGATGAAATGCTCCTGATTACCGTAAATACAACATCGCATGCAGGACTGTGTAAAGACAATGCCGGGTTGGACTGCCAGAATGAGCCAACAGCACATGGTGTGCTTCCCCCTGCAGAGAGCCTATGAACAGACGTGCAGTCAGGGAGGTTTCACATCACCAAGATTCCTATCCCAGAAAAGCAGATGTTCATAGCTCTGGGAATGGAATGCAACCCTCGTGGAGAGCCTATAAACGGATGCATGGGGAGCGCCTGTCCACATGGATAAGATAGGGCTATAAACACCCTCAACTTGCCATGGCTCTTCTAGGCCTCTTGATGGTTAAGGCATACTCCCTTCTGAGAATTTCTGGTCTAACCGGTTGTCTAGCTTCACATCCTGTTTCTCTGGATTGTTGGTAACCAGCTTTTGCTGCAAATGTTCCTGCTGATTAATATCTTGCTAATCATAAGTTATGGAAAGACTGTGTTTCTGTTTTAAGGCTCTGTTAGAAATTACTGATGCACACACAATATTGTAAATTCTTATCTCTGTGTACTGTACTTCTGCATACAGATGTTATGTTAAAGAATTACTTCATCCCCATGTGACCATCTCACCTCATAATCAAATCACCCTAAATCCTTCACTAACCTACCCCCGGCCTCACTAAACTTAATAATAAATGCTGGCATATCCAGTGCATTGTTGGCACCATGGGATCAGAAGGTGGTGACCCCCCTGGACCCAGCTTTCACTATCTTGTGTGTGTCTATTATTTCTCGACCTGCCAATCCGCCTGGGAACAAAGAGAGAGCCCCACTGCATTGCGTGCTGCTGGCCAGATCCCGCAATACCCTCCTCACTCCCACCACTTCCTCCCTTCAGCACAGCAGCACTGCGCAGGAAAGCAAACTGCTTTAAAATAAGACATCTCACAACTTGGGAGCAAACTGTCAGTGCAAACCCCCTCGGTTGGAAGAGGAAGCATACTCCAGAACTCAGATTAGCATCATAAGGATATCAATAAATGCAATCAGCTCCAGCAAAAGCAAAGTGGGACGCTCTCACTGATCACCATGCTTTGAGGCTCCTGGGTGCTGCTGGGTGTGGTGCCCCCTTGGGGAAGGACCACAGAAAATCCAGGTCCCTAGAATATGCTCAGTGCTCTTCATATGTTTAATTTTCACAACAACCCTGTGAGGCAAATACCATTATTCTTATTTTACAGTTGAAGAAACTGGAATCCTGAGACAACTGAGAGACAGGACATTACTGAGTCCGAATCTGAACCCAGGATCCAGCACTTCCCAGCGCCTCCCACGGGGGAGAAGAGGGTGAATGAATGCTAGGTTCTCGGTCTTCAGAGCAAGCTTCTGAGCACATCACTGGGGGACACAGATTCGTCAAGGGGGAACTCAACCAAAACCACACACATGGATCATGGGCAGGGGATATCCCTCCTCCCTACATCCCTCCCTCCTCCCAGCTCCAGGACCATTCTCAGTGTGCACCAAGCTACACACCACACAGCTCGATGGAGAAATGCATGGTACCAATACCAAGAGATATTAGAGAAAGGAACATCCAAAATGACTAGGAAACTATTTTCAGAAAGGAGAAAAAAAAATTGCAGCCAGGCGCGAGGGCGCACGCCTGTAATCCCAGCACTTTGACTGTGTAAAGGCCAGGTGTGGTGGCTCACGCCTGTAATCCCAGCACTTTGGGAGGACGAGGCAAGCGGATCATGAGGTCAGGAGATCAAGACCATCCTGGCCAACGTGGTAAAACCTCATCTCTACTAAAAATACAAAAATTAGCCGGGTGTGGTAGCAGGTGCCTGTAATCCCAGCTACTCAGGCGGCTCAGGCAGAGGAATCACTTGAACCTGGGAGGCAGAGGTTGCGGTGAGCCGAGATCGCACCAACGCGCTCCAGCCTGACAATAAGGCAAGACTCTGTCAAAAAAGAAAAAAAAAAACCCAAAAAACAAAAAAACAAAAAAAGCTGCCTAATTAAACCCAGGGCTGCAAACTCAGGGCAGCAGAGATGGTGAGTCACTGCTGACCAGCAGCTCCCCTTGAATTGATCTGAATGCATTCCTAGGGGCTTGCTTTAGAGATGCAGATGACCGTGGTTGGCAGGAGGTGCCATTATTAGAAAAAGCTCCTTATTAGAATGCCTAGATGAGCAGCTCACTTCCTCTTCTGGTGCAAAAAAGTTAGGAAGAAATCAGAACTCACCATTTGCTCTGATTTTTCAGCTTTGTCTTTGATGTCTTTGATTTTGCCAAAGAGCTGCTGGATAGCTTTCTGAGCCTCTTCAAGTGCCTAGAGTAAGAGAAACACATGAAAAACAAGAGGCAGCTCGAGACAGCACTAGTCACTACACTGTAATCCATGCTAGGCACAAAAGACATTTCCATAAAGCTCTCCTGACTCGTTGTGCTTATGCCAACAATTTTTCTGTACCAAAATAGTAGAGACCTATAGCGTCCGGTATCCGCGTACAGGCAAACACTTGGGACTCTTAACCAACGTGCCTCACAAAGTTTTAACTTAAAACTAAATGATTCCCCCCATCTCAGTGATTACTGTACACGTTACTGATAACAGCAAATAGGACAAGTATATCTCTGTGTGTGGGTGTATGCAAGCAACCATGCAGAGTGACCTTCAAAGCCTCCTACAGAGGGACGGGGTAGCTCTAAATTGGGGCGAGGGAAAGCTCTGGACTTGGAAGTTCCAGATTGTGCCTTCAAAAAAGTCTGAACCGGCCGGGCGCGGTGGCTCAAACCTGTAATCCCAGCACTTCGGGAGGCCGAGACGGGCGGATCACGAGGTCAGGAGATCGAGACCATCCTGGCTAATACGGTGAAACCCCGTCTCTACTAAAAATACAAAAAAAAACTAGCCGGGCGAGGTGGCGGGCGCCTGTAGTCCCAGCTACTCCGGAGGCTGAGGCAGGAGAATGGCATAAACCTGGGAGGCGGAGCTTGCAGTGACCTGAGATCCGGCCACTGCACTCCAGCTCGGGCGACAGAGCAAGACTCCTGTCTCAAAAAAAAAAAAAAAAGTCTGAACCGTGAATGGGGACTCCAGAACTGCAACAAATCTTAAAGACTTTCATAGTAAGTCATTTGAAAACCAATGAAATGCACTTAGAAAGGAAGGCTGGGCGGGGCACAGTGGCTCATGCCTGTAATCCAAGCACTTTGGGAGGCCGAGGCAGGCAGATCACGAGGTCAGGAGGTCGAGACCATCCTGGCTAACACAGTGAAACCCGTCTCTACTAAAAATACAAAAAATTACCCAGGCGTGGTGGCGGTGCCTGTAGTCCCAGTTGCTCAGGAGGCTGAGGCAGGACAACAGCGTCAACCCGGGAGGCGGAGCTTGCAGTGAGCTGAGATCGTGCCACTGCACTCCAGCCTGGGAGACAGACAGAGCGAGAATCCGTCTCAAAAAAAAAAGGGGGGGGGCACTGAATGCTAACGGTGGCTCACACTTGTAATCCCAGCACTTCAGAGGCTGAGGCAGCAGGATTGCTTGAGCCTGGGAGTTCAAGACTAGCCTGGAGAACATGGCGAGACTCAGTCTCTGAGAAAAAAAAAAAAAAGTTAGCTAGCCAGACATGGTGGCACACGCCTGTAGTCTCAACTACCTGGGAGGCTGAGGTGGGAAGATTACTTGAGCCTGGGAGGTCAAGGCTGCAGTGAACTGTGATCATGCCACTGCACTCCAGCCTGGTGACTGAGCGAGACCTTGTCTCAAAAAACAAGCAAAAAGCTAATGGTGAGCCCAGTATTTCCACTGACATAAAAGCCTGCAAAGACGGATGCTATACAATAAAAGTATTACAACACGGCTGCAGCTTCTGCCAGGAGGGGAAGCAAGATGAGGGCAGTTGTGAGACGTGGAGCCCAGAAAGTGTCTGTGAGCGCCAGCAGCCCGTGGACGTGCACAGACCATATGCACTGTAATAAAGACGATGAATTCCTGCGGCAGTTATAGTACTAGGCACGAGTCGGCATCTCCTTAACTCACTCCTTCAGTCATTCAATGAGTATTTACTGAATGCCTCCCATACACCAGGCTTGATTCTGAGCATTGGGAATCCAATGGGAAACAAGACAGTATGGTCCCTCTCTCTGTCCTCAAGGAACGAACTTACTTTGAGAAGGAAGTAAGGGGGAGGAGATCCTGGAAAAACAACAAAATAAAGAAACAAGTGTGTCTTTATTTTGGACACACAAGTGTTCCCAAGTATGACAGGTGTGGTGAAGTTATGCAGAGTGATGAGAATAAGGGAGATGGTGGTCACGGAAGGTCTCCTGAGAAAGAGCACTCGAATCAGGGCTGCGGGATGAGGAGGTGTCAGAATTTGTAGATTTGGAGTAACAGGATTTTTTTTTTTTTTTTGACATGGAGTCTCGCTCTGTCGCCCAGGCTGGAGTGCAATGGCGCCATCTCAGCTCACTGCAACCTCTGCCTCCCGGGTTCAAGCAATTCTCCTGCCTCAGCCTCCTGAGTAGCTGGGACTACAGGCGCCCACCATGACACTCAGCTAATTTTTTGTATTTTTAGTAGAGACGGGGTTTCACCATGTTAGCCAGGATGGTCTTGATCTCCCGACCTCGTGACCCACCCGCCTCAGCCTCCCAAAGTGCTGGGATTACAGACATAAGCCACCGCACCCAGCCTGGAGTAAGAGTTTTTTAAGCAGAGAGAACAGCAAATGCAAAGACACTGACAGAGAAAAGACCTCAATGTTTTGGAGGTCCAAAAGGAAAGACAGTAGGTGGTAGTGTAATATCACAGTGGGAAGTGTCTACAAATAATCTGGAGAGGTAGGCAGGAGCCAGGGCACGGAGGGGCTCAAAGCATGAGGATTCTGGTCTAGGTGCAAATGAGAAGCCACTGAAGGGTTTTAAACAAGGGACAGATGTAGTTTACTTGTATAAAAGATTGTCCTGGCTATTATGTGGCAAGAGAGTTGTGCGGGGGCAGGAGGGAAAGCAGGAGTGAAAGGCCTGTGAAAAGTTGCTACAGCTGTCCACACGAGACAGTGGAGGTCTAGACAAGGCAGCCGGTGCTGATGGGAAGACACGGAGCGATTCAGGGTTTCTAGGAAGCTCTAATGCACAGGACTCACTGACGGACTCTGTGGGGAATGAGGGTGAGGGAAGAATCAAGGATGACTCCCAGGTTTTGGTTCACTGGCTGAACTAGGGAATGCAGGAGGAGGACGGGTTCGACAGGCAGGTGTGCCATGGTGGCTGGGAGGGAAGAGTCCCATCTGCAATACATTAAGGGCGCCTGTGCTGTGTCTGGAATGTGTCCCCAAAGTCATGTGTTGGAAACATAATCCCCAGTGCAACGGCGCTGACAGGCGGGGCCTTTACGAGGTGACCAGGTCATGAGGGGTCTGCCCTCATGAATGAACGAATGGCATCATCCCAAGAGTGGGTTCTTGATAAAGGATCTGTTCAGCCACTTTCTCAGGCATGTGCACACTTTCTCGCCTTCCACCTCTGCCGTGGGACGACGCGGTGAGAAGCCCTCTCCGCAAGAAGCCCTTGCCCCAGGACGACGCCGTAAGAAGCCCTCTCCGTAAGAAGCCCTTGCCAGATGTGGGCCCGTTGGCCTTGAACTTCCCAGCCTCCAGAATTGCAAGAAAGAAATCTCTTTTCTTATAAATGATTGTCTGTACTATTCTGTTACAGTAACATAAAACAGACTAAGAAAACTGGTATCAAGAAGTGGGCTATTGCTATAGTAAATACCTGAAAACATGGCTTTGGAACTGGGTAACGGACAGATGTGGAACAGTTCTGAAGTGAATGCTGGAAAAAGCCTGTATTGCTGTGAACAGAGTGCTAACAGGGATTCGGCTGAGGGGGATTCGGCTAAGGGGGATTCAGCTATGGGCTCAGAAGAAAAACAGAAATGCAGAGAAAGTCTGGAACTTCTTAGAAATGACTTAGTGGTTGTGACAGTGTTGGCAGAAATACAGACAGGAACCTGGGCACGGTGGCTCACGCCTGTCATCCCAGTACTTTGGGAGGCCAAGGCGGGCGGATCACCTGAAGTCGGGAGTTCAAGACCAGCCTGACCAACATGGTGAAACCCCATCTCTACCCAAAATACAAAAATTAGCCGGCGTGATGGCGGGCGCCTGTAATCCCAGCTACTCAGGAGGCTGAGGCAGAAGAATCACTTAAACCCAGGAGGCGGAGGCTGCAGTAAGCTGAGATACCACCATTGCATTCCAACCTGGGTGACAAGAACAAGACTCTGTCTCCACCAAAAAAAAGACAGCTTACTTGAGATCAAGTAGAGACATCAAGGTGGACATAAGATTCTGGAGCTGGAAAGAGAGGTGATAGGCTGGGATTTAAATTCAGAAATCATTACTTTAGAGACGATATTTCAGTCTGTAAGATTAGAAAAAGTCACCTAGGAAGAGAGAATAGACAGAAGAGAAGACGGCACAGGGCTGACCCTTTGGTATGCTAATATTCCAACGTGTAACATAAAACAAGCAGAGATGCAGAGAAAAACCACCAGTGACATGAGAAAAAATCAGGGACAATGGGTGTTACAGAAGCCAAACAAAAGTGTCTGAAGGAGGAGGAAAGAGTGATTGTGACTTCTGTTGTTAAAAACTCACGTAAGACGCCGGGTGCAGTGGTTCATGCCTATTACCCCAGCACTTTGGGAGGCCAAGGTGGGTGGATCACCTGAGGACAGGAGTACAAGACCAGCCTGACCAATATGATGAAACCCTATCTCTACTCAAAATATGAAAATTAGCCGGGCATGGTGGCGGGTGCCTGTAGTCCCAGCTACTCAGGAGGCTAAGACAGGAGAATTGCTTGAACCCAGGAGGCAGAGGTTGCAGTGAGCCAAGATCACGCCATTGCACTCCAGCCTGGGCAAGAAGAGCAAAACTCCGTCAAAAAAACAAAAACAAAAACAAAAACAAAACACCTCATGCGGATCACGAAGTCAAGAGTTTGAGACCAGCCTGACCAACATGGTGAAACCCCATCTCCACTAAAAATACAAAAATTAGCCAGGCGTGGTGGCGCGTGCCTGTAATCCCAGCTACTCAGGAGGCTGAGGCACGAGAATCGCTTGAACCCAGGAAACAGAAGCTACAGTGAGCCAAGATCATGCCATTGCACTCCAGCCTGGGCGACAGAGCGAGACTCCATCTCAAAAAAAAAAAAAAATGAAGACACCTGCTACTGATTTGGACAACACGGAAGTTGTTGGTGACCTTGACAAGAGCAGTCTCAGTGCAATTAAGGGAATGGACAGTGATGAAAGGATGAAGCAGAGGCTGTGGTCACAGAGCAGGCCAGCAAAGGATGGCCGTGGGCTGAAGCCAGTCTGCCACGTCCACGACCTGTTTTTGTAAACAATGTGTTTTTGGAACACAACCAAACCCATTTGTTTAAGTATTGTTTATGGGGATTTTGCCACACAATGGTAGAGATAAAGAGTTACAACAGAGACCATATGGTCAGTAAAGGCTAAAATATTTACTATCTAGCCCTTAACAGAAAGTTTGCTGACCCTGGTATAGACTTTTTTTTTTTCCCCAAGAAGTTTTTGCTATGAGAAGGGAAGAAAAATCGGGCAATAGATGGGGTAAAAGGAGTAATTTTTAAAGATGAGAAATGCTTGCATATGTCTGCTTGGGAATGATTTAGCAGGAGAGAAATTTATTTGGGAGGGTAACAGCTTAATTACAGAAAAAGACTTTTTGAAACATAATGCTCTTGAATTGTTTAGTGCAGGGGACCCCAAGCCCTGGGCTGTGGGCCAGTACCAGTCCGTGGCCTGATAGGAACTGGGTTGCACAGCAGGAGGCGAGCAGCGGGCAAGTGAACTATCATGACCTTCTGAGCTCCCCGTCCTCCGTCCACCGTCCTCCGATCAGCGGAGGCATTAGATTCTCAGAGGAGCGTGAACCACAGCAGGAGGTGAGCGGCGGGCAAGTGAGTGAGCACGACCGCCTGAGTTCCCCGTCCTCCGATCAGCGGGGGCATTAGATTCTCAGATGCGCGCGAATCCTATTGTGAACGGTGCACGCGAGGGATCTAGGTTGTGTGCTTCTTAACGGAATCAATCCAATGCCTGGTTATCCGAGGTAAAATAGTTCCATCCTGAAACCATGTCCCCCTCCCCAGTCCATGGGAAAACTGTCTTCCAAAAAACTGCTCCCTGGTGCCAAAAAGGCTGGGACCACTGGTTTAGTGTATGAGTATCAGCCCTTTAGCAGGGTTATAAGTGTCCTTTAGAACGGGGACCAAGGATATGAACAGTATTCCTGTAAAGCCTACAGCTAAGCCGATCATCCATCTACTTTACCAGGGACACGCTGAGTTTATGACGCAGTATTAGTAGCTCCCTTTCCTTCTCAAAGTGACTCTGGTGATAAATCACACGGTCACCTCACCTACAGCATCTAACCAAGGCTACAGCACAGCGGGACCTTGGCAAATATCACCCGCTGATTAAAAGCACCACGGTGCACCTGTCAGAGTGCCGGTGCTGAGGCTGCTGCTCTGAGTAAGTGTGCTCGTAACCATTCCTCTAACTTCAGGCACCACCATGAGCAGCGGTTCAAAATCACAGCTTCAGGCTTTCTGTAAGTGTTCTCTATTTGGCTTATACAGAGTCTAATGTCCAAGAGGCTACATGGGATAGTAAATACTAAACCCACTGAAGCCTTCTAAAAAAGGTTGGATCGTGGAGTTAAAAGTACGACAGAGGCCTCTGTAGGCAACTGACCACCAGAAAGGACTGATCTTCTTGGACGCAGCTCGCATGGAATTCTGTGACACTGCAGGTCATGTCATGCTACGGGGACATGCTAATGGGATCAGAGCCACTGCATTCTAGCCAAACACCCCAAAACATGACATTCAGCTAAGAAAGGCAAAAAAGGGGCTAAGTTATATGCTGAGGTCTCACGTCTGAAGATGTCTGCATGATCCCATCTCAGAGAAAGGGTTTCTATTCCTTTCTCTCGTATGTTAAAACTGGCATCCTACCAGAACTGTCTCTGCTGAAGGTATCGCTTTTTTCTTCCAGCAAACACAATCTTACATGTCACAGTCTCCAAGACAGATAAACTATCTGCCAGACTTTTTTCTGGATGGAATGCTTTTGCTTGTTATAATAATGTACTGAAGTTGGGGAAATTTAATATAATTCATTTTGCAGAGTTTAAAAAGCTCCTCTGAAGTATTCACACTATCAAGCAAGTCCATTCTCAACACATACCCTAATATTTGACGTCTAACCTCTGATCATCAGTCATATAGAAAGAACATTGTTTTGCAACTGGAAGAATCATATGACCTACAAGAAGTTAAGGGTTTTTAAGAAATACCAAAATACCATTACTACCAGGCTAATCAGAAAAGGTGCTGAAAGAATGATTCTGGCACTGTCCCTAGACACTTTTTAAAATAAAAATGTGGTTGGCGGGCTGGGGGGCAGTGGCTCATGCCTATAATCCCAGCATGCTGGGAGGCTGAGGGTGGATTACTTGAGGCCAGGAGTTCAAGACCAGTCTGACTAACATGGCGAAACCCCGTCTCTACTAAAAATACCAAAAAAAACTAGCTGAGTGTGCTAGTGCACGCCTATAGTTCCAGCTACTCAGGAGGCTGCGGCACGAGAATCACTTAAGCCCAGGAGGCGGAATGTGCTTAAGTGAGCCAAGATTGTGCCACTGCACTCCAGCCTGAGTGACAGAAACAGACTCTGTTTCAAAAAAAAAAAAATGTAGGCCGGGCACAATGGCACACACCTGTAATCCCAGCACTTTGGGAGGCTGAGGCAGGTGGATCATGAGGTCAACAGATCAAGACCATCCTGACCAACATGGTGAAACCCCATCTCTACTAAAAATACAAAAATTAGCCAGGCATGGTGGGCACGTAATCCCAGCTACTTGGGAGGTTGAGGCAGAGGAATCGCTTGAACCAGGGAGTCAGAGGTTGCAGTACGCTGAGATTGCGCCATTGCACTCCAGCCTCGTGACAGAGTGAGACTTCCTCTAAAAAAAGAAAAAAAAAAAGTAATAATAAAATTAAAAGGTGGCTACTTTCCATTGCAAGCTGTATGTGGATTAAAAACAGAACTAATCACTCCTAAAAATGTCTGCATTTAATCTACCCCACTAGAGTTTCTGAACAGAACACAGGAGCTACAGCCTATATCTAAAGGTGTTCTAAAGCGGCGACTGTCGTGGCCCTCTTCAGGACTCAAATTCTATAAACACACAGCCTGCATCCGAAAGCGTCATAAGGCAGCGACTGCATTTAATCTGCCCCTACTGGAGTTTCTGAACTGAGCACCGGAGTCACAGCCTGTATCTGACAGTGTTATAAAGCGGCCCTCTTTTAAGGCTCAAATTCTGTAAACAGGAGATGAAAAGCAACCCACTGAATGAGCCCAGAAGGTTCAGCAAAGCCCGTTTCAGTATCTCTCTGTTTCTGTGCACCCTAACTGTAGCCGCTGCTCCGAATCTTCCTTGTCTCCTGGGGGAGACTCTGAGCAGGCTCTTAAAGCCATAGGAGGTGGTGCGTGCAGAAGATAAGGAGTGCGGAACCCGGCACAGACTCTACTGCTTTCTTCTTTCTCTTTTTTCTTTTTGCAGAACTGTTGTTTGCCACCTTCGTAGATAGAGGGGCTCTGATTCACTGGAAATGCGTTAAGAAACAAGCGTCCTCTCTGGCTCTGAGGTGCACCTAATTTTGCAGTTTGCACTATCAGAGAATTATGTTGCCTTTATCCTGTGAGTCCACAGGCAGCCTTTCAGAGATTTTAAACTGAGATCCCTTTTGTTGGCTTTAGACTGTTCTGTGAAAAATATAAGGTGCTATTATTCAAGGTTACTGGGAAGAAAATTAGATTTTTCCACTATTTTGCTACCATTTCTGTTTTCCAACTTAACATCTACCTGCTGGTTCCCTTTTCTTTTCTATTATATGGAAAAGCAACATGCTGGGCCAGGTGCAGTGGCTCATGCCTGTAATCCCAGCACTTCGGGAGGCCAAGGTGGGCAAATCACCCAAGGTCAGGAGTTCGAGACCAACCTGGCCAACACAGTGAAACCCCGTCTTTTCTAAAAATACAGAAAGTAGCCAGCCATCATGGTACACACTTGTAATCCCAGCTACTGGGGAGGCTGAGGCAGGAGAACCGCTTAAACCTAGGAGGTGGAGGACGCAGTAAGCCAAGATTGTGCCACTGCACTCCAGCCTGGGCAACAGAGTGAGACTCTGAGAAGAAAAGAAAAAGAAAAAGAGAAGGAAAGAGGAAAGGAAAGAAAAAAGGAGAGAGAGAGAGAAAGGGAAGGGGGAAGGAAGGAAAACAGAGAGAGAAAAAAGGAAAAGAAGGAGAAAGAAAGAAAGGAAAGAAAGAAAGAGAGAAAGAAAGAAAGAAAGGCAGAGAAAGAGAAAAGAAAAGGAAAAGGAAAAGGAGAGGAGAAAGGAGAAAAGAAAGAGAAAAAGAAAGGAGGGAAGGAGGGAAAAGAAAGAAGAGGAAGGGAGGAAAGGAGGAACGGAGCAGGGGGGAGGGAGCAAGCAACATGCTGTATGAGTTAAAAGCAAGGGATTTTTAACTAGCAGACTGGAATTCAAATCTTGGCTCTGCCAGTTACTGTGTGATTTCTGTCAAGCCTCTTATCCTCAAGCAGTTTCATAATTTCCAGAATGAAAATTCTATCAGCTACCTGAAAGGTAGTAAGGAATATGAGAGTAGCAAGTATCTTTGGAATCGTTTACCCAACACTCTTCCCCTCCGCATGCGAAATCTTCCTTTCACTGTGTTTCTACAGTCTGCTGTCCAAGAGCTGACCAGGCCCTCGTTGGACCAGTTTTCCCATGATTTTTTTTTTTTTTTAGGCGGAGTCACACTCCGTCATGGCACAATCTTGGCTCACTACAACTTCCGCCTCCTGGGTTCAAGCGATTCTCCCGCCTTAGCCTCCCGAGCAGCTGGGATTACAGGCACCCGCCACCACACTCAGCTAATTTTTGTATTTTCAGTAGAGATGGGGTTTCACCGTGTTGGCCAGGCTGGTCTCAAACACCTGACCTCAGGTGATCCGCCTGCCTCAGCCTCCCACAGTGCTGGGATCCCAGGCGTGAGCCCCCGGAATTAGAATTGGGAAAAAGCATTTGTCTCTCGCGAGTGGTAGGAGTCCCAAGATGTGAAACTGAGTTAGAGAGCAGCGAGGTTCCCCAGGAAGGGGAGGAGGCTGGACTACAGGTAGAGATGATGAAGCCGACACACACACACACACACAGACACTGAGCGTTACTCCAGTCTTTGGCTTCAGGTGTTTGACAAGCCCAGCAGAGACGCTGTTCTTCTGATGGTCAGACTTGTTCAACTTCTTCCAACATAACAGGAGACATAACAGGATCCTTCCTAATAATCCCCCTTTTTGCCTAAACCTGTTTGAATTGGGATTTTTGTCATCGGCAACCAAGACAGTCTCGAATGAGTTTATAAAGCACTCGGCTTATAGAAAGTCCTCACTTAATGGCAACTGTGAGTATTCCCACCTCTCTCAGATGGAGTAGGGTATTTCAGATGAGACTACCCTCTAAGAATCAAAGGTTGTCACTCACCTTTCAGAGCTTTGTAAATAAGATAGCTAAGTTCAGTATTTGCAGGCAGACTCAGAAGAACGGCTCATGGATTAAGAGGATGGAATTTTCGAACCATGCTGAAAATGAGACATTCTCCAGAAAAAACTGGTCTTTTGTTCATTCATTCAATTAAAGAGTGAGTGCCTATTACATGTACTGTGCTAGATACTGAGAGAAAAAGATCACTAGCCAGGGGATGTGTCTTTAAAGGGACTGTAAGGAATACACGTCTGAATTATAAACAGCTGTCAGACAACAGTGATACAAAGAGCCATGAATAAAGAATGGAAGCAGCCGGACGCAGTGGCTCAGGCCTGTAATCCCAGCACTTTGGGAGGCCGAGGTGGGCGGATCACAGGGTCAGGAGAAAAGGTCAGGAGATTGAGACCATCCTGACTAACACAGTGAAACCCCGTCTCTACTAAAAATACAAACAATTAGCCGGGCATAGTGGCGGGCGCCTGTAGTCCCAGCTACTCAGGAGGCTGAGGCAGAAGAACCGCGTGAACCCAGAAGGCAGAGCTTGCAGTGAGCCGAGATCATGCCACTGCACTCCAGCCTGGGCGACAGAGCGAGACTCTGCCTTAAAAAAAAAAAAAAAAAAAAGAGGCAGCATCATTTGGAAAGCCAGGCGGTCCTCCAGAGAGCAGACACACAGATGAGTGCTACCACCTCTGATAAGCCCTTACCACATCCACTGAGGGTGGACACCGAGGGTTAAGTAGCCTCTATTTAGAGAAAGTCTCTTCTTTTGCTACTGCTGACCACCCTGGCACCACTGAGAGCTGTTGCTATGGAAACAAGGCATGCCCAGCTGAAACAGAGGTGCTTCAGCCAGCCTCAGCAATGGTAACAATGCAGCCCGCTCCCCACGATGGTGCTCAACAGCAGCAGAGGCTGCAGGATTCTCACAGCCACAGATGGCTGCACATCTACAACTCTGTGCATCCCTACGCGTCCGAGAACTCAACCAGGACCACCCTGGTCAAATGCCAGATGGCACCCATCAGATGAGAATCACTGATGTTCACACAAATTCCTCCACAGTCCATGCAGGAACCTTGAGTATAAAAAGGCTTTATTTAGAGCACAGATTTCTTTCCAAGTTTGTGAACCAAAAACCAAAGGCCTGTAAAGAGCAAAGGGAGTCATTCTCACCTTATTTGTTAAAATGTTCTGTTCCATGTAAGTTACTTTTATTTACGATTTCTGCAAACCAGATCCACTGAAAATGTGAACCAAAGAGCTCATTTTTATTGTTTTTAGGACACAAGCCAGAAATTAAAATCACAAGACGAGGCTGGGAAACAAGTTCAGCAGTGCCCAAATAAGACTAAGCATTTACGTTCTAAAGTTCTGCCTGTGTCTGTTGACACCCCTAACTTAAAACAAGTTAGCCCCGAAATAGCTAAGAGTGATGGATGCGTTCCTGCAGCTTCCTCTGATGAAAGGTAACCCCTGAGGATGACAGCATGTCAAGCAACACCTCCAAGTGGCAAAAGAGAAGGAAACGTTTAAGCAAAAGTTTCTGCTGCTTTTGCTGAATGAAAGGTAAAGAAATTCAATATTTTTGGAAATGGGGCACACTAAAAGGAACAACTTGTCCAAGTTCAACAAATTACGACGCTTCCCAAACAGCCAGGACTCTCACAAAGGACGACGTTTCCCAAACAGCCAGGACTTCGACAAAGGACGACGTTTCCCGAATAGCCAGGACTTCCAGTTGCCAAGTTCGAGGTTACCAACTTCATTCTAATTCCCCATATCTTACTATTACTTCTCATTTTAGTCACTTAATAACTTTGACCTATATTGTAAGTCTTCATTCAGGAGAAAACATCCTTTTGCGGTGACAACTGGATGTTCCCTCAGCTGACTTTTTCAGATACCTTCTGTACCAAATGCCCTTCAGGCTGTGAGGATTCATCTGCCTGCTTTTTCTCTCTTCCTGGTTCACTTACTCTCTTCAGGGCCTCACTGGTGCCTGTATTTCAGCAGCACAGGTGTGCAGAATACACAGTTCTCTTTTCAACCTGGGTTCTTCTCTCAGTCCAGTTTCTTCATTGTACTGAGAGGGACAAAGCTGGCTAACCAGGCCATGGTCATCGCCATTATTTGGACAGTTAGCCTTCCAGGCTCCACAGCAAAACAAGTGGCTCCCAAATCTGCTTTTAAATGTTTGTCACCATTTAAAGAGAATTTAGTATGGAAAAGTATGCAGCATACTGGGAATCAGAAAATCTGGATCTCTGATTAACTCGCATAGTGTGATTTTGGGCACGTCACAGAACTGACGCAGGCCTACCTCTTCACCGTAAAATGGGGAGAAGAGCATCTATGTGGCCTAATTCACACATCTTTGTAAAGATGTGAATCGAATAAATCAAGTAAAATAATATATGCAACAAGGTAAACATTTATAGTGTAATAAAACATTAGCATTACAGATCAAGACAAATGACTCAAAATGTTATGTTCTGCAAAAGCGACTCAAAATGTGTCTTTGCTTACAGTGAATGAATCAACAAGGACAGATCACCCTTGCAACAGTATACCCTTAATTACAGAGATATGGAAAATTCCAGGGTGGACAAACCGTCTTAGAACCTGCCCACAAGAGACCAGTCACCAGAAATCTCTAAAAGACTAGAATCTCTAAGTCTTCAATGAAAAAAAAGTTTAAATTTCTGACTTATAAGAAGTAGCACTTTGCCTAGCCTATAATTCTACTGTTATCACAGGAGTAGCAGTGGGCTGTGTGTCTCGACCATTCCCTTGTGACTAGGAACAAGAAAAGCTTAAGTACAACAAGGAGACGGAAGTTAAGAATTCGGTCTCAGATGGGGTAAACACCCCTCAAAAACACCTTTTCTCCTGCTTTAAAGACAGTATTTCAGTCATCAAACTTACCTGGGGCCAGGCACAGTGGTTCACACCTGTAATCACAACACTTTGGGAGGCAGAGGCAGGCGGATCACCTCAGGTTGGGTGTTGGAGACCACCCTGGCCAACCTGGTGAAACCCCGTCTCTACCAAAAATACAAAAATTAGCCAGGTGTGGTGGTGGCCACCTGTAATCTCAGCTACGCAGGAGGCTGAGGGAGGAGAATCATTTGAACCCAAGAGGCGGAGGTTGCAGTGAGCTGAGATCGCACCTCCATCCTGGGCGACAGAGTGAGACTCCATCTCAAAAAAAAAAAAAATCTACTTGGTAGTAAGTATATCTCCAGAAGAAATGCCCCCCTCCAAATTGGGGGTCATTATGAAAGTGGTACTAATAGATTTTTGCCTAACATCCATATTCCAGGTATCACATACAATACCCAGAAATTACCGCAGCATCCGTTCTGTTTACAATACAATACGGAAACAGAAATTAGAAACCCTGGCGTGGGATCCAATAATATATGGAGGATGACAAGTTTCTGATGTATTTTAGAGCTTTAATCTAGACGACTACAAAACACCTGGCCGAAACAGATGTATTATCTTTGGTTTTGCAGAACTACTCTCCTTCCAGAGGAGACCTTGGAGTCCAAATTGGAGCAAAGGAAATGTTATAGTTACAGACTCTTGAAAATGGAGATTGACAGATGGAGATGCTGACGGCACCACCACAACACCGAATCTGGGCTCTTCCCAATACTGTTTCTGAGGATGAAAGAGGGAAAAGGAAAAAGGAGGCCAAGTTCTTCCATGAAGACAGAATTCCAAATTCCCATCCATTGTACAAACGTATCTCAGTGACTTCTGGTATCAAGGATCTGAAATCCAGAAGGCTTTGCTCTGTTGGCAGTAACACCGCAATTTTTCTAACGCACAACCTCAAACCGAGAATGGAATTTTCCTCACACAATTTCTAACTACTAGCAGTCAAAAGCGAGAGTGATCTGAGTACCAGCCAAAGCAGTTACAGTAGTGATGAATGGCATTTTCCTCTTGAGATGCACAGTCTAGTTTGAACTTGTGACTGCCTCTAACACGGAAATAAGCAGATGGCGAGTCATGCTTGACCTTCTTTCTTGGCTCCTGAAGACTGCTAGTTTATATGGAGATGGCTCAGAAGAACAATAAACTTCAGTATTCCTTCTTCGCACATTATTTTCCTAAAACTATTTTCAATAATCATGTTGCAGAAAAGTGGGACTTGGCGTTTCTAAGGTCAGGAAGGAAACAGTCCAACTGCTGGACTAGTTAACTAAATAAAAGAAAAACTCGGGTGGTTTTCTTTTTGCAGGAGAGAACATCTCCATGATGAGGCACTGCATACAAAAGCTTCAGATTCTTGCTAATCAGAAACACGTTGTCTATATTAATCAAATGAAGACAAAACAGATGCTTGTGTTAATGCCTCTGAGTCTGTGGAGAGAGTGAATCTGTGAAAGTTCAGAACAACATGGAACAATGTTTCTAAAGAGATGAAATATTGCAATGATTAAAAATGACCATGTGACCCAGCAATTCCACTCCAAGGTACACAGCAAAAGGAACCGAAGCAGAAACTCCAACAGGTATTTGTAGGCCAATACTCACAGCAGCACTGTTCACAAAAGCCAAACGGTGGAAACAATGCAAGTGTCCACGGACAGAGGAATGGATACACACCATGTGGTCGGCCTACACCACGGAATACTATTCCGCCATAAAAGAGAAGAAAGTGCTGATACAGGCTAATCGTGGATGAATCCTGAAGACAACAGAAGTGAAATACACCAGATACAAAGGGTTGAATATTGTAGAATTCCATTTATATTAATATAAAGTACCCAGAATAGGCAAATTCATAGAGACAGAAAGTAAAATAGAGGTCGCAAGAGGTTGAGGAAAGTGGGCAGGGGAAGGAATGACTTAATTAGTGGTTTTAATGGTTACAGAGTTTCTATTTGGGGTGATGAATAAATTTCAGAAATAGTGGTAGTGTTGGTTGTACATTATGAATGTAATTAATACCACTAATTATACACTTAAAATGTTAAAATGATATTATGTATTTTTATATATATATATTTTTTACACGGTTTAAAAAATGTAATATCAAAAACCACTGAACGGTATACTTCAAATAGATGAATTATATGTGAATTATAACTCACAAAGGCTGCTAAAATATAGCTATATAAAAAATCAAAAAAGGTGATATTTACTAAAATGAAATTTAATAAAATTTTTTAAAGCATCACCAATTACACCAAGCGACATGCCAAGAAAAAAAACCAGGCCAGGTGTGGTGGCTCACACCTGCAATCCCAACATTTAAAAGGCTGAGGCAGGAGGGTTGCTTGAACCCAGGAGTTCAAGACCAGTCTGGGCAACACAGCAAAACCCCGTTTCTACAAGAAATACAAAAAAAATTAGCCAGGTGTGGTGGCGTGTGCCTGTAGTACCAACTACTCAGGAGGCTGAGGTGGGAGGATTACTTGAGCCTGGGAGGTCAAGGCTGCAGTGAGCCATGATTTTACCACTGCACTGAAGCCTGGGTGACAAGAGCAAGACCCTGTCTCAAGAGAGAAAAAAAGCCAGGCCCAGCGGCTCAACGCCTGCAGTCCCAGCACTTGGAGAGGTCGAATGAGGCAGGTGGATTGCCTGAGGTCAGGAGTTTCAGACTAGCCTGGCCAACAGAGCAAAACCCCATTTCTACTAAAAATACAAAAATTAGCTGGGTGTGGTGGTGTGCGCCTGTAATCCCAGCTACTTGGGAGGCTGAGGCAGGAGAATCCCTTGAACCCGGGTGGCGGAGGTTGCAGTAACCCGAGATCACGCCACTGCACTCCAGCCTGGGTGACAGAGTGAGACTGTCTCAAAAAAACTAAAACAGAAAAAAAACCATAAAAATAAAAACAATAAAAATTCTTTTTTTTTTTGAGACAGAGTCTCACTCTGTCGCCCAGGCTGGAGTGCAATGGTGCAATCTCGGCTCACTGCAAGCTCAACCTCCCAGATTCATGCCATTCTCCTGCCTCAGCCTCCCAAGTAGCTGGGACTACAGGCACCTGTCACCACGCCCGGCTAATTTTTTTGTATTTTTAGTAGAGATGGGGTTTCATTGTGTTAGCCAGGATGATCTCCATTTCCTGACCTTGTGATCTGCCTGCCTCGGCCTCCCAAAGTGCTGGGATTACAGGCATGAGCCACTGCGCCCCACCATTAAAAATTAATTTTTAACACTCAGGAGATGCAGCCAAAGTGGCATTCAGAGAAAAGCCATACTTTTAAGTGCTCTTCTTACACAACAAGAAGGAAAAGGAACATAAAGACAACAGAGATGAAAGCAGTAAAATATAAATGTACAGAGTAATGAACTGAAACACGAAAAGAGTAGAACTGACAAATCTAAGTGCAAGTCCTCTAAGAAGGCCTAAAGAAATTCTGGCTGGTTTAATCCGGGATTGGGGGTGGGGCAAAGAGAAAACACAACATTAAGAATGGAAAGAGAGGCTGGGCGGGCGCGGTGGCTCACGCTTGTAATCCCAGCACTTTGGGAGGCTGAGGCGGGAGGATCAAAAAGCCAAGAGATCGACACCATCTGGCCAACATAGTGAAACCTTGTCTCTACTAAAAATACAAAAATCAGCCAGGTGTGGTGGCGCATGCCTGTAGTTCCAGCTACTCAGGAGGCTGAGGCAGGAGAATCGCTTGAACCCAGGAGGCGGAGCTTGCAGTAAACCGAGATTGTGCCATTGCACTCCAGCCTGGGCGACAAGAACAAGACTACGTCTCCAAAAACCAAAACAAAACAAAAAGAATGGAAAGAGAATATAAACAGAGAATTGGAAAGGATGAATAAACTTAAACATCTGAGTAAAATTATTTTCTAGAACAAGGACTTACTAAATCAACTCAAGAAGAAGTGGAAGACATAAATATAACCACAGAAATCGCAGAAAAGGCTGCAAAGGAACCAATCTCCCAAAAGGCACTTGACCTTGCTAAAGGGCCAATCAAGGTATATTATTTATAGCCTGATGCCTCTGACACAATTTACTATTTAAAGGGTCTCTGTGGGTTGCAAAAAATGGGAAGCATCCCAGTTTGTTTTACAAAGCTGACAAAGGCCAAGCATGGTGGCTCACGCCTGTAATCCCAGCACTTTGGGAGGCTGAGGTGGGTGGACCATTTGAGGTCAGGAGTTCGAGACCAGCCTGGCCAACATGGTGAAACCCTGTCTCTACTAAAAGTACAAAAATTAGCTAGGCATGATGGCACATGCCTGCAATCCCAGCTACTCGGGAGGCTGAGGCAGGAGAATCGCTTGAACCCGGGAGGCAGAAGTTGCAGTGAGCTGAGATCGCACCACTGCACTCCAGCCTGGGAGACAGAGTGAGATTCCGTCTCAAAACAACGACAACAAAAACTGACATAAACCTGATACAAAATCTAACAATGATAACCAAAAAGAAGAAAAATTCAAACTAATTTCATTTTTTAACATGAATCAAAATCCCAGATAAAAATACCAAAATTCAACAATATATTGAAAAGACAATACACAATGGCCCAGTAGGCATTTAAGAAAGGTTAAATATTTTAAAAAGAAGGAAAACAAAAACTTAAGCAAATCAACAAAATGAAAAAGCCCTGTGACTATATTCAGTAGATGCTGAGAGGACATATGACACAATCCAACATCTATTTTCTGGCAAAAGTGCTGAGTGACCAAGATCGTAATGATCACTCCTTAAGAGTCAAAGAATCAGGAAACAAGACAACATTACACTTGGTGTCAGCTCCAGGAGAGAAGGGTCTTTTGCTTTGTTCACTGTGTTATTCCCAATGATTAAAATAGTGCCAACCACACAGAAGGCGCTAAGTATATACTGAGTGAGCAAATGAACAAATGCACTGCGCCAAGTGCCTGTCATTAAAATCAAGAATGAATGGCCTGCCATCCCCACTCCTACCTGAGACTAAAGAGCACATCTAAAACTTTTTGATCTCAGAATCGCTTTATACCCTTGGAAATTTATTGAAAGGGTTTATGTAGGTTATATCTACTAACATATACCAATGTTGGAGATTAAAACTGAGAAGTTTAAATAAAAAATATGTATCTATTAACCCATTTAAACATGACAATGATAAATACATGTTAGCATAAATAACATTTTTTTGAAAAATAACTGTATTTCCCCCAGACAAAACAAATTTGATTTTTTCTTTGAGAGGAAATGTTGCTGTGTCACCCAGGCTGGAGTGCAGTGGCATAATTTCGGCTCACCACAACCTCCGCCTCCCGGGTTCAAGTGATTCTCCTGCCTCAGCCTCCCAAGTAGCTGGGACTACGGGC
>NW_012112031.1:471718-487024 GCF_000951035.1 Colobus angolensis palliatus
CACAGGTTGCTGTAGCCTCAAGCCCCTGGGCTCAAGTGATCCTCCTGCCTCAGCCTCCCAAGTAGCTGGGACTACGGGCGTGCGCCACTACACTCGGCTAATTTTTGTATTTGTAGTAGAGACACGGTTTCACCATATTGGCCAGGCTGGTCTCGAACTCCTGACCTCATGATCTGCCTGCCTCGGCCTCCCAAAGTGCTGGGATTCCAGGCGTGAGCCACTGTGCCCAGCCTACGAAACAAACTTCTTGAGAAGAGTGGCACTGCTGGTGTGCTCTGCAAAAATCTTTAGTGTCTGCTCTGACAAACACCAGCTGGGCTCCCATGCATGCTTCTGTATTGAATCTGTTGTGACATGTTGTTTTGGTTGAAAATATGAAGAAAATCTGGCTTCATATAGATATCTGGAGTTAGAAAAGGAAGAAATACTTTGATACCCATCTCTTTGTCTATTTAGGCTGCTGTTAATATAACCAAATACTTTGAACTGGGTAATTTCTAAACAACAGAAATTGTTAACAGTTCTGGAAGCTAGAAAGTCCAAGATGCAGGCACCAGGAGATCTGGTGCCTGGTGAGGGCCCTGTCCTCACAAATGGAATCTTCTGTGTGTCCTCACATGAGGGAAGGGGCAAACCGCCATTCTTCAAAAGTCTTTTATGAGGATACTGATCTCACAGATGAGGGCAGACACCTTGTGACTCAATCACCTCCCAAATGCCCTGCTTCTAAATCCTGTCACAATAGGGATTCAGTTCCAACACAGGAATTGTGGGGGACACCAACATTTCTGTGTTGTGGTATGTTGTTTTGGTTGAAAATATGAAGAAAATCTGGCTTCACATAGATATATGTCATTAGAAAAGGAAGAAATACTTTAATACCCATTTCTTAGTCTATTCAGGCTGCTATGAATAGAACAAAACACTTTAAACACAATAGCCCTTTTCAGGTACTTGCTGATAATCCTTTTTTAAACTACACTAAAACTCAAAAAGTGGTAGATTCTTGAGGATTAGTTACAAGGTGGAATTTGAAGTTCCATTGATGAACTTGCCATACTATGCTGCATTAAAAGCCACTGATCAGCTGTGCGTCTGCCTAGGATGCAGAACGCCAGAAAGAGTGCTGCTCTTACACTGACAATGAGGAAAAAGGAAACTAAAAACTACAAGTTTTCTTGAACCTGTAGAGAGCTAAAGGCAACGAAGTATCCTGAAATCCAAGAAGGAAGGCGCTCCCCAAGGAAAGACCAGACAGGAGACCGTCTCCCATGTAGCAGGGCATGTGAGGAAGACAGGGGTGTGCCACACATGCAGGTGAGAGGGCCGAACTAAAAGTTTTAACAAGTTACTAAAGGCTAAGTGTGGGCTGGCGCAATGGTCGGGAGGCCTGGGAAGTGGGAGCACAGGTGGGTTTGCACCCACTCTCAGGCTCTTTTCCAAGACCTTCACTGGGTGTTCACGAGGAAAAAATGGTGGCACTCTCTCCTCTTCTACACAAAATGCCTGGCATTCAATAAAAAATGTGAAGATACATATATGCCAAAGAGGAAAAAAAAGAAGAAAGGGAAGAAAGGAAAAGCAACCCACTGTTAAGAGACAAAGCAACCTACAAGAAGCTGTCTCAAAGAAGAGCCATTTGTTATAACTATTAGATACGTTACAGAGCAGGGGATTTTTAAATGACAATGAATAATATGTGAAAGAATCTGGTAGAAAAGGTGTTTTACATGAATGAGCAGATGAGGAATTGCAGCAGAGAGCAGGAAATTGTAAGAAAGAGTCAAAGGGAAAGGCTAGAAAAAAGGACAGTGTCAGAGCTGAAGAATTCCTTCAAGAGCCTCATCACACCCGACACAGCAAAAAAAGGATCAGTGAACTTTAAGGTGGGTCAATAGAAAGTACCCAAACTGAAAAATAAAGAGGAAAAAAGAAAAGAAAACTCAACACATGCAGCACAGTATTAAATGTTCTAAAAGATACGTAAGTTGAATTACAGGAGGAAGAGCGGACAGAACAGAAACATTTGAAGAGATAGCAGCTGAGAATTTTTTTTTAAGCGAAAGGCATTAAACCACTGATCCAAGTGCTGAGATCCCAAGCAGAATAAGGCTTGACTTCTCAGGAACAATGAAAGCTAGAAGACAAAGACTGACTTTTTTTTTTTTTTTTTTTTGAGACGGAGTCTCGCTCTGTCGCCCAGGCTGGAGTGCAGTGGCCGGATCTCAGCTCACTGCAAGCTCCGCCTCTCGGGGCTCACGCCATTCTCCTGCCTCAGCCTCCCGAGTAGCTGGGACTACAGGCGCCTGCCACCTCGCCCGGCTAGTTTTTTGTATTTTTTAGTAGAGACGGGGTTTCACCATGTTAGCCAGGATGGTCTCGATCTCCTGACCTCGTGATCCGCCCGTCTCGGCCTCCCAAAGTGCTGGGATTACAGGCTTGAGCCACCGCGCCCGGTCAAGACTGACATTTTTAAAGTACTAAAAACAAAAAAAAAAACCAACAAAACTGCCAACCTACAGTCCTAAACCAAGCAAAACTCTTTTTTTAAAAAAAAAGCAAAATTAAAACTTTTCAAGCAAAGAAAAGCTGAGAGCATTTATTGCCAGCAGACTGTGTTATAAGAAATACTAAAGGAAGTTCATGAGGCAGAGGAAATATGGTACAGAAAAAACTCAGATGTAAGGACATAAAAATGAGAACTATGAGAGGTGACAAATATGTTAATTTGCTTCTCTCTAAGCTATTTTACTGTCTATATGTATCCTATGTTATACACCGTAAATATGTACAATACAGTTTACTTCTTAAAACATAAAATAAAATAGCTGGGTGTGGTGGCTACTCAGGAGGCTGAGGCAGGAAGATCACTTGAGCCAAAGAGTTTGAGGCCAGCTTCGGCAACATGGCAAGACCCCATCTCTTAAAAATATAAAATAAATGTAGAAACTTGAAAACTGAACAACAATAAAAATATTTTAAAATTTATTTTTGGCCGGGCGCGGTGGCTCAAGCCTGTAATCCCAGCACCTTGGGAGGCCGAGACGGGCGGATCACGAGGTCAGGAGATCGAGACCATCCTGGCTAACATGGTGAAACCCCGTCTCTACTAAAAAATACAAAAAACTAGCCGGGCGAGGTGGCAGGCGCCTGTAGTCCCAGCTACTCGGGAGGCTGAGGCAGGAGAATGGCGTAAACCCCGGGAGGCGGAGCTTGCAGTGAGCTGAGATCCGGCCACTGCACTCCAGCCTGGGCGACAGAGCGAGACTCCGTCTCAAAAAAAAAAAAAAAAATTTATTTTTAATTACTCTAAAAAGCAAAAATAGCCACAGGGATGGCGTTCATAATACACAAAAACAAGACGCGGGACACAGTGGAATGCAGAGAGGATGTGAGGAAGGAGTCGGAAGTCTACTATTATAAGATTCTCACACCACGTGGGAAGTGATGCAATGTCATCATTGTGGTATCAGTGACAACATGACTGTGATAAAGACACACACTGTGAGCCTAGGACTAGGAAGTACAAGAACAAACAGAAAACGAGCAAGATGTAGATTTAAATCCAACTATACCATGGGAACAAAGCAAAATACTCACTTTCACCGATTTTATGCCATATCACACTGTAGGTCCTACCAGAGCAATAAGGCAAAAAGTAAAATTGCCTTTATTCATAGGTAAGATGATTATCTACTTTTTAAAAATCCCAAAAGCCTACAAAAAAAAATTCCTGAAACTAATAGGTAAGTTCAGCAAAGCTGCACAGTATAAGGTCAATAAATAAAAATCAATTACACTTCCACAACTAGCAAGAGACAACTGGAAATTTAAATTTTTAAGAGATACTATTTATAACAAAAACCATAAAATATTTAGTAAAAATCTAGCAAAATATGAGCAAGATCTGTATACTACTAACTAAAACACACTGTTGAGAGAAACTAAAGACCTAAATATATGACGAAATATTCCATGTTCATACATTGGAAGATTTAATATTGTAAAGATGTCAATTCTCCCTCAATTGATCTATAGATTCAACGCAATCCCAATCAAAGTCCCAGAGATTTCTTTTCTTTCTTTTTTTAAATCAACAAGTTGGCCAGGCGCAGTGGCTCACACCTGTAATCCCAGCATTTTGGGAGGCCGAGGCGAGTGGATCACCTGAGCTCAGGAGTTTGAGACCAGCCTGGCCAACATGGTGAAACCCCGTCTCTACTAAAAATATAAAAATTAGCCAGGCATGATAGCGGGCCCCTATAAACTCAGCTACTCGGGAGGATGAGGCAGGAAGAATCACTTGAACCCGGGAGATGGAGCTTGCAGTGAGCTGAGATCGTAACACTGCACTCCAGCCTGGGTGACAGAGCGAGACTCCATCTCAAAATAAAAAAAAAAAAAGGCCAGGTGCAGTGGCTCACGCCTGTAATCCCAGCACTTTGGGAGGCCGAGGCAGGTGGATCACGAGGTCAGGAGATCGAGACCATCCTGGCCAACATGGTGAAACCCCATCTCTACTAAAATACAACAAATTAGCCTGGTGTGGTGGCGCACGCCTATAGTCCCAGCTACTTGGGAGGCTGAGGCAGGGGAATCACTTGAACCTGGGAGGCAGAGGTTGCAGCGAGCCGAGATCGCACCATTGCACTCCAGCTTAGACAGACAGCAAGGCTCCGTCTCAAAAAAAAAAAAAAAAAAAGATGAGCATGGTGGCAAGTGCCTGTGGTTCCAGCTACTTGGGAGACTGAAGTGAGAGGATCACTTGAGCCCAGGAGGTTGAGGCTGCAGCGAGCTGTGATTGCACCACTGCACTCTAGCCTGGGCAACAAAGTTAAGACCCTGTCTCAAAAATAAATACATAAAGAAATAATTAAATAAGCAGATAAATAAAATAAAGTATATTAATTCTAATCCCCCCTAACCCCGAGGCAGGTATTATTATCTCCATGTCACAGATGAAAAGTTAAGTGTCTTGTCCAAGGTCACACAGACAACAGCAGAGACAAAATTTAAATTCAAAGCTCAAACTTTTTTCACTTTACCAGGATGCCATCCAATGTTACATGACTGAAAATATCTAATTACTCCAATCCTTAGAGAATTCAAATAAAATGCCCAATCCTCCACTGTACATAGAGGAGACGAAATACAGCTATTTGGATTCCTTACAGCTTTTCTAAAAATGAGGGATTTTAGAGGACACATGGCAAAGTGTTCCAAATATGCCGCAGACATGTCTCCCTGCCAAAACAGCACTATCAAGGTGACACGGTTTGGCTGTGTCCCCACCCAAATCCCATCTTGAACTGCAGTTCCCCAAAGCCCCCCACGTCATAGGAGGGACCTGGTGGGAAGTCACTGAATCACAGGGTGGTTTCTCCCATTCCATTCACGTGACAGTAACTTCTCACAAGATCTGATGGTTTTATAAGAGGCTTCCCCCTTCGCTCAGCTCTCGTTCTTCCTCTCTCTTGCCACCTTGTGAGGAAGGATGGGTTTGCTTCCCTTTCCACCATGATTGTAAGTTGCCTGAGGCATCCCCAGCCAAGCAGAACTGTGAGTCAACTAAACCTTTTTCCTTTATAAATTACCCTGTCTAAGCTACTTCTTCATAGCAGTGTGAGAACAGACTAATACACAAGGCTCGTGTGCAATAAACAGGATGAAGAATGGTAGTGAGACCAAACCCAGGTGCACTACACTGTTAAACAATTAATGGACATTTTATGAGTCCCCGCCTCAACTACAATCAACAGCACTCTAGAGCAGGCAAAATGAACAGTTGCCGGCCCCACCTCAACTATAATCAACAGCACTCTACGAGCAAGCAAAATGAACAGTCGCTGGCCCCGCCCCAACTACAATCAGCAGCACTCTGGAAGCAGGCGAAATGCACAGTTGCCAGATTCAACTTGACAAAGGCAAGCCAACCTTGACCTCTGCACTAGATGTAAGAAATCCTGGTTGGGAAATGACTGAGCCCGAATCAAAACTCGGCCCCTACAAAAGGCTTTTCTAACAACCCGACTCCAGGGCTGCCACACAGATCATGGTGCTGACGATACTCCCAGGTCATGCCCAAACCACAGCAATTCCTGAAGTTTAGTGTTATTTGAAGACACGCTGAAAAGTACAACGCAAAAAACAGTAACTGAAAAGAAACAAAAACCGTCCAGCCATTCTTGGCCACGAGTGGGAAACTTTGAGGCCATGCTTTAAAAGCTCAGTCGCTTCAGCTGTGGTGCGTTCTAGCAGGAGGAAGCAAGGAGCAACCGCCATTTTTTTCCAAACTCTTTGTGGTCCCTTTAATACTAATGCCATTCATTTTCTTCCATTTCTGTCCATCGATGGGCTTCGTTTTCCTCCCAAGAGAATGAGAGAAAGGACCAATTGAAAGTGATGGAGGATAAATAAGAATATAAATTCTCCTTCCAGCAAGCTGACAATGACAAATTCAAAATCCCACATAACGAAGATCAATGCCATGCTGGGAAGTCAGTCTTGCAGAGCAGTTATTTTTGTTCTTTGCACTTGAGGCAGGGTCCTCAGGCTGCAGTGCAGTGGAGCCACCACAGGTTGCTGTAGCCTCAAGCCCCTGGGCTCACACAATCCCCCACCTCAAACTCCTGAGTAGCCAGGACTCTAGGTTTGTGTCACCATGCTGGACTAATTTTTTTTTTTTTTTTTTGAGATGGAGTTTCACTCTGTCACCCAGGCTGCGGTGCAGTGGCGCCATCTCAGCTCACTGCAACCTCCACCTCCCAGGTTCAAGTGATTCTCCAGCCTCAGCCTCCTGAGTAGCTGGGACTAAGGGCACGCACCACTGCATCCGGCTAATTTTTGTATTTTGAGTAAAGCCCAGGTTTCACAATGTTGGCCAGGCTGGTCTTGAACTCCTGATCCCAGGTGATTCGCCCACCTCCACCTCCCAAAGTGTTGGGATTACAGGCGTAAGCTACCAAGCCCAGCCTATTTTTGTTCTAATGCTTGAATTGCATAATATGTTAATTTTGAGGAAAAAAGCAAGGAACACTTTCTCCTTGGAAGGCAATGTACTTTGCGGCTTTAGTTCATAAATCTTTATGATATCTCTATGTAACAGTGAAGAAGGCAAGTATTAATAGCCTCCTTTTTTGGTGAAAATCAAGACATGGAAGGATGAAGAAACACAGCCCCGGACGACATGCACGGACAGGCAGAAATCCTGTGTTGTGGGTCTGGCACTTTGCGCTGAAGTGAGGAGGAAGAAAAGAACAGGAAGCCTCTGACGGCAGGTCACATGGCTCCGAATCCACCCCATTCCGCCTTTGCATCTACAGCTTGAATGAAGACACAGCAGGCATGTCTGGCAAATCTGCTAATGATAAAGTGGGAGGTCATCAAGGTTCCCAAAGGTCTTGACGGGATAAACAATCGAGCAGAACTAGTGGGATGAACGAAAGCTGAGACACACACAGTCCGACAATTTCAAAGAACCTCTTGCACAAACAGGTGGAGAAAGTTTAGAGGAAAGTCACATGAAGAAAGGCGGGGACAGCACTGCCCACAGGTGTGTTCTGTTTGGCCTTCGCAGCGTTTGTGGAAAACACTAAGCCAATGGTTAACAACTGTGAGAGTCACATGAAAATCCGGATTTCCGGCTTCTCTTAAAAAACTGACAGATCTGGCAATTCCAGGTCTGCATTCAGACGTGACCACAGCTGGTTAGAATTCACCTGTGACCATCCCCTCAGGACAGGGCATTCACTCCCCTGGGTGTATCCGGACACACACTAGCCGGCTTACACCATTTAGGTTACTTTCCTAGCTCCGTGGACATCTGTTTGCAACCCTTGACCCGGGGGTTTCAGGTGACTGCCAACTCAGTAGAAGCCACATGTAATACGGCTGCCAAAAACCTCAGCAAGTCCTAGGTAATGGAAGAACAGTGTCTAAAATCAAAAATCTCACCAAATCCAAGGTAATGGAAGAACAGTGTCTACAACTGGTGGCCCTTAAGTTTTGAAGAGTCATAGACTCCTTAGGAAATCTAGAAAAATCAGTAAGTTTTCCTCCCATAAATATGTCTAGACGTACAAAAATTTACAGTTAATTTCAGGGAGTTGACAGACACTCCGAACCCCCAGTCCCTAAGTTAATGAGCTCAGCCCAGAACAAGGAGGTCAACTGTCTCACTGTATGTTGACACAGCATGTCCACTCCTGGGAGTCACATTTTAAGAGGGATGCTGACAAACAGCTATCAAGAGCAAGGATGATAAAGGGTCTGGAAATTACATTATAAAGAAACTAAGAATGGTTAGCCTAGAAAAGGGAACACTTAGGACCATAATATCCATTTTCAATTTCAGAAGCTGTAATAAGGAAAAGGGATTAGGCTTATACCCTTCCAGCTGGCAGAACTAAGATCAACAAGCAGTTACAATGAAGTCTATCTCACTATTTCATTTCAGTCTAAGAAAGGAGTTTCTCACAACTAAAGCTGGAAAACTGAATTAGTCTGTCCTGTGGACCCACAAAGTAGCAACCTCCCCATCATTGAAAGTATCCAAGCTTCTGCAGGGTAAGGAAATGTCAGAGATGTAATACAAAGGACTCCTGACTTGGGTGGAAGATTGTACTATAATTACCTAATCCTTCTTCCAAAGCGAAGGAGTGAGCAATACAGCACCCCCTCCTTATCAGCAGTTCACTTTTTGAGGTTTTAGCTACCTGTAGTTGACTGTGGTCCAAAAATATTAAATGGAAAATTCCAGATACAGACAATTAGTAAATTTTTAATTATGTGCCATTCTGAGTAACGTGATAAAATCTTGCACCACCCAATTCTGTCCTGACCAGGTCACAAATCATTCCTCCACTCAGAATATCCACGCTGAATACAGAACCTGTCTATTAGTCACTCAGCAGCCATCTCGGCTATTACATACAGCTCCAAATCACAAGAGGACTGATGCTGGAATACTGTCATAATTGTGCTATTTTATTTTTAGTTATTGTGGTTAATCTCTTACTGTGCCTAATTTGCATACTAAAATTTATCACAGGTGTGTATACATAGGAAAAAATACGGTATATATAGAGTTTGCTACTCTCTGGGTTTCAGGCATCCACTGGGGGTCTTGGAATGTATCCCCCACAGATAAGTGGGGACGACTTGTAATCATTCTCTTCTCCTCCCAAACCTTACTCTTATTCTGATGAAAGAAACAGCTACATTGCAGCCAGGCTCCACTGAAGAGACAGAAACTCGGCGGCTGGCCCTCTCCTGTGAGTCTGAGAGCTTACTGACAACTGGTCAACGTTTGGCCACTCTTGAAACTTCCCACTGCCGGCTTTTTCCTCCTCTAGCCCGCCCCTCCATTCACCGCTCTTTCACCCACATTCAGGCCATCCATTTTAATTCTTGGGAAGCTGCCTAAATTTCATACCATATCACATCACGTACTTGTTGAACTGACTCATCCACAAAGTTTCAAACATGTGGGCATTTAATTAAAGCTTTTGACTGATGATTTCAACAGATAAAAATGGGGAAGATTCAGTGCCACATAAACCTTGTAAGAGCATCATCATCCGGTTAGAAGAGGTTACAGACTAGACCAGTTCCAGCCGGCCCACATAGGAGGCGGTCAAAAACCAAAGACTCTTCAAACGTTTAGCAGAATTTATCCAAGCGGCTGGTATTTCAGAAACTTCAAGAAGCTCAAGAAATGACCTAATTATGTCTTCAATATTTAAATCATTCCTTACCCCCAAATAATTTTTGAGTCAAAAACATTGCTTTTCAAAAAGAACTTTTCTGCTAAAAATGTCATTTAAGACACCATGAACGTGAAGTAAACACTTTCCCCTTATTACAGATTAAGAAGCACATCTAGCTGGGCGCGGTGGCTCACGCCTGTACCCAGCACTTTGGGAGGCCGAGGCGGGTGGACCATGAGGTCAGGAGTTTGAGACCAGCCTGACCAATATGGCGAAACCCTGTCTCTACTAAAAATGCAAAAATTAGCCGGGCATGGTGGCATGCACCTGTAATCCCAGCACTTTGGGAGGTCAAGGTGGGCAGACCATGAGGTCAGGAGTTTGAGACCAGCCTGACCAACATGGTGAAACCCAGACTCTACTAAAAATACAGAAATGAGCCGGGTGTGGTGGTGGGCGCCTGTAATCCCAGCTACTCAGGACGGTAAGGCAGGAGAATCGCTTGAACCCGGGAGGCGGAGGTTGCAGTAAGCTGAGATCACACCATTGCACTATAGCTTGGGTGACAGAGCAAGACTCTGTCTCAAAAATAAATAAATAAATAAAGAAGCAGAAAGCACATCTAGGCTGGGCACAGTGGCTCATGCCTATAATCTCAGCATTTTGGGAGGCCGAGGCAGGAGGATCACTTCAGGCCAGGAGTTCAAGACCAGCCTGGGCAACAAAGCAAGAACCCATCTCTACCAAAACTAAAAAATAAAAAATAGCTGTGTGTGGTGGCGCATGCCTGTAGTCCCAGCTACTTCGGAGGCTGAGGTGGGAGAATCACTTGGGCCCAGGAGTTCAAGGTTACCGTGAACAATGATTGTACTCCAGCCTGAGCAACAGGGCAGAACCCTGTCCCTAAAATAATAATAACAAATATAAATTAAAAAGCAGCGCATCAGTTCTGGTGAAACACAATCAAGATGAAATGTATAAAAGGAAAACCTCCTTTTGTCCATGTTGCCACTCCCTTCTGAGTGTTCTTCAGAAGCTTAGGAAGCAAATGCTGAAAGCAAACTTCTCTTCTGTTCCAGGGAAGAGGGGAACGCGGGGCCTCTTGACCTATAAAACTCAGTATGTTGGAACATCCATAATTCCACCAAGTCTGCGCCAGTCAAACAGACTCCTTTTAGCAAACCAGCCAGCCAGGGCTGGAGAGCAAGGCTTTCATCCCTAGGAGTTGACAAGGACAGGACCCAAGAGCTCCTTGGAAAAAAAAAAAAAAGCTTCTACTTCAGTATGCATTACAAACTGCTGGAAAAGACAGATGGGGGCATGACAGGAAAAGCAATTATTTCTTCTGGGCTTCCTTTCTGTCTGGATTCTAAGGAGACGAATACAAAATTCCATCACAGATTGAAATGCTATCTAAACATTCTTGGAAATGTGGTCCTGTTCTCTGAAATACGACCTGCTCTGCTGCGGCAGCCTGCAGCCTATCAACGGGGCGGGGGAGAATGCGGCATTCCGCCGACTGTCTAATCCGGCTCTGACTCTGCAATACTGCTAGCCTGCAAGAGTCCAGAACCACAGGATGAAATGTAAATAACTAAAAGATATACATCTATTATACACAGCATGACCCAACAAAAAATGCTGATGAATCACTCACTATTTTCACATTCTTGAAATTTTAAACATCTATGACTCCCGTATTTTAAGACTTCTAGTGAGCCATTCTAAATGTAAGCTGAACCACACTGAACAAGTAGTGTGACTATTCCCAACAGTAGCAAGTGGGGACTCTTCACGCACAAAGCCAGTTTTAAATCACTTTTAAAGAACCCCCACTTGCTCATCAAAATAATGTTTTTATGATAAAACGTTTTTGTTTATTTATAATTAATAAACAATCTAAGACAAAATATTCAATACGCTTGCATAAAATGTTGGGGGGGGTTGCTGTTGCTTTTGGAGATGGGGTCTCACTCTGCCACACGGGCTGGAGTGCAGCAGCACCATTACAGCTCACTGAAGCTTGTACCACCATATCCAGATAATTCTTTTACCTTTCTGTAGAGATGAGTATTGCTATGTTGCCCAGGCTGGTCTCAAACTCCTGGCCTCAAGTCACCCTCCTGCCTAGACATCCTGAAGTATTGGGATTACATGCAAGAGCCACTGTGCCCAGCTCAGCTGAATAAAATTTTATTGCATGTGGCCTATGTGTAGTGAAATACAAAGATGACAAAGACACAGTTCTTACTTTCCAGGAGCTTATAAATATTAAAGGGATGAGACTTGTTCTCTAGTAAGTCAAGGGAGACCCCAAAAGCCAAATGAAAAGTACAAGAATAGGGCTGTGGGATTTATGGAGAAAGGATTATCAAGTGACACTAGAATCCATTTTCTCCTCTGTAAAATGAGGGGAGTGGCCCAGATGAGTTTTAAATCCTTTCTAATTCAAAATTCTGATTCCTTGATGTATTCAGATGAAGTCGACAGAAAACATCGTCAAGAAACTAGTATCTGAGCTGGCCCTTGGATGGGTAAGATTGGGAGATGCAGCTGCTGAAAGAAATAGGAGGAAAAGCATTTCAAGCACAAAAGAGTCTACAAGCACAGGCCCAGAAAGCACAGGCACGCTCCTGGAGCACAAAGTCTTCAGTGTAGACAGAATACAACAGGAGGCAAAACTGGAAATGGAGACCAGAATTTTGAAAGCCAAGCAAAGGAATTTCGATTTCTTTCTTTCTTTTTTATTATTATTATTTTTTAAAACAGGGTCTCACTCTGTTTCCCAGGCTGGAGTGCGGTGGTGCGATCATGGCTCATGGCAGCCTCAAACTCCCTGGCTCAGCTGATCTTCCTGTCTCAGCCTCCTCAGTAGCTGAGACTACAGGCACAGGCCACCACCATGCCCAGCTAATTTTGCACTTTTTGTAGAGATGGGATTTTGTCATGTTGCCCAGGATGGCCTTGAACTCCTAGGCTCAAGTGATCTCTCTGCCTCTGCCTCCCAAAGTGTGGGGACTGCAGGTGTGGGCCACCATGCCTGGCCTTGGATTTCATTTGGTGGCCAGAGCTAACGCGGTGTCTGAAGAGGCAGACGATATGATCAAACACAGACTAGGACAGCTAAGCAGCAGAGTGCAGCTAGAGGGCTTGAGGCCACCCGGTCCTTCTGCAGGACCCCTCTGCAGGTCCCATTCACACAGGCCTCATCTGCCAAAGAAACTATGCTTCATGACATACAGACAAGACGGGGAACGAGACCTCGACAGACAAGACGAGGGAACGAGGACTGAAAACCATGCAAGAGTCCAGAAAACAGGGACACTTTTAGGAATCTAATGTGTCTGCGCACAAATTCTGAAGATGACAAGAAGGCCAACTACTCACAAACAGGCCAAAGGAAACTGGCTATCACATGGAAAGTGACTATGAAGTGGAAAAAAAAGTGATATAATGTAGCAAAAACAGACAGATGGGAAAACTACAGATGTAAAAGAAAGAGACTCCTAACATCTGTAAACGACTAGCAGAGGAAACAGAACTATCAGAGATCTGGAAACCTCAGCACAGGATTATCCTCCTCCCACTCCAAATCTGGGCAGCAGGATGGACATTTGTAGAAATTAGCTGTCCTAAAAAATGTCCAAGAGGAGAAATCACAGCACTGAAGTGACCGCAAAGGTGCAGTCCTGACCTGAGTTAGTGCTGAGAAGGGAGGACAGGACGCCCTCCCTTAGGCGAGAGAGGATGGCTAGAAAGGCATGCTTAGCATTTCCATTAAGACAGCCGTTCTGAAATACAACGCCTCAACAGAAGAACAGAATCGAATGAAAAGGGAAATGGTGCACAGGTAGCATCTGGCCCCTCAAGTATAAAAGAGTATCTCCCCCTACACACTTTTCCCTATTCCCTCCAACAGCCTCCTTAACCAGATCCAATAGACTTCCAAAACTTTGTTTTTTTTTTTTAAACAGTCTCACCCTTGTCGTCCAGGCTGGAGTGCAGTGGTGCAATCTCGGCTCACTGCAACCTCTGGCTCCCGGGTTCAAGTGATTCATGCCTCAGCCTCCTGAGTAGCCCGGATTAGAGCAGTGCACCACCACACCCAGCTAATTTTTGTATTTTTAGTAGAAACAGGTTTCGCCATGTTGGCCAGGCTGATCACAAACTCCTGGCCTCAAGTTATCCACCCACCTCAGCCTCCCAAAGTGCTGGGATTACAGGAGTGAGCCACTGGGCCCAGCCAACTTGTAAAATTTTTAAATGAATCTTGAGTTACCTGCCTGCTGGCAAAGTGAGGTATGAGGAAATCATAACTATGTCAGGTTACTATCTTTTGCAGCCACAAAAGTAATATCAAAACCCCAACAACTTAGCTGACCAATGCAGCAACCTCCTTTAGCCACAGCCCACAAAATAAAAGAGGGCACAAGAGATACCCAACACTAAGGAGAAAGACAAGGAAGCTCCCGTGTTCTCGTCTGGCCTCGAGTGAGCGGTGCCACAGTACACAGTCCTGGTCCAAGGGACACTGAGTGACAGCACGTGGCTGCTCTGGGCGCCTGCCCTGCCCTGTCCTGCCACGTATGAAACGGCTCAATCAGATAGTGCTCTGCAAGAAGGCACATCGACATTTTGGTCATCTGGCTGTCAGAAGAAACTAGGGGAGCATAGCAAATATGAAGGAATAAGTTACTTACTTGCCGTCCATCCTGCCCCACGTTCGTCTGACCTCTTACAACAGTGCGAATATTGTCATCCAGTCTCCTAGCAAAACAGTTCAAGGATACAGTCATTCAAATACTCTTTATTCTAGGTTGACCAAAGAAAAAAATAAAAGAGTAATGTATCCATCAACTTCTGCAGACTGCACCTAAATGTCCAGAAAACCAAACATGTGTGAGTGACATCAGGAAGGAGGAGGGCAGCCACAGCCGTGTGGGAGGCCAAGCCCGGCGCAGACTGACGCATCGCCTTGTTGTTAAAAATGGCTATTTTCACTTCATAGTCAGAGCTGTCTGAAAAGACTAATAAAACTTGCAGGATTTTTCATGGCGTAAATCAGGAATGACAAAGTTCCTAAACCTTTATGTGAACACGCCAGAGAACTCAAATTACCTCACACACAATCCCCTTCTCAGTCCCCTTAGGAGGCAGAAACAGCCAGGGCGATAGACAGAATCAGTGCTTCCCACTCCAGGCCCTGATCATGCAATCTATGTCTGAGGCAGATCGACGGCTTCCAGCTCCTCTGCCCCCACAGTTCACAATGTTTAATCACGGGTCACCACCGAACCCACCAGCAGATCTGTTAGCTGTTATGTGGCCAAGGGATACACATGTACGCCCATCTTCACGTCTAGGCCTTGGGAATACAAAAACAGGTAAATCCATAAAAACAGGGAAATAAAGCCATTAAAAAGCCAGTAGAAGGACAGACAGAATGGCTTACACCTGTAATTCCAGCACTTTGGGAGGTGGAGGCAGATGGATCACTTGAGGGCAGGTGTTTAAGACCAGCCTGGCCAACACAGTGAAACACTGTCTCTACTACAAATACAAAAACTAGCTGGGCCTAGTGGTGCATGCCTGTAATTCC
>NW_012112031.1:487719-488939 GCF_000951035.1 Colobus angolensis palliatus
CAAGATCGCACCACTGCACTCCAGCCTGAGCAATGAGCGAAAATCCATCTCAAAAATAAATAAATAAATAAATAAATGAAAATAAAAAAAGGAACTATATTACCATCGATGGCAAACTTGAGATTCCAGTGCTCTCACAGAAAAATGTGATCCAGAATGTGATTAACTAAATTAACAACATACTTTTCATTAATGATGAACAATCACACAATGTTACTTACCTTATTTTCAGCCTAATTTTGTTCACGACTTCGTCTATGTTCGCCAGAGACTACAATAAAGAAGAAAGAGTGCCCAGCTGTTAGTCCACTTCCTGGAATTCCTCTTTCCCAGGGAAATGATGTGCTCTAACAGCTACTTACGAAAGCTCAAAAACTTTAATCACGTGGTATGAGCTTTGCTTTTAAAAAGTAAAGCAGTAGTTGGAAGGTACTGGCAAATCTAGCCCAGCCCGTTTTTTGTCAATAAAGTTTTATTGGAACACAGCCGCGCCCACTCACTTGCGTCCTGCCTCCAGCTGCTCTTGAGCGACAGTGGCGTTAGGCAGTTGTGAAAAACACTGTAGAGCCACAAAGCCCAGAATATTCACTACCTGGACCTTTATAGAAAAGTTTGCTGACCCGTGGTATATGTGATTGTGACAAATTCATGTAACAAAATACAGCAACAAAAATGAATGAACACACACCACCACGGATAAAGATTACTAATGGAACGGGGCACAAAAAAAGCCAGACACAAGAGGACATAGGATACGATTTCACTAACACAATTCTCCTGTGTTAGAAGCGAGGACTGTGGTTATCTCTGGGGGAAGGTAGTGACAGTGAAGAGGCAAGGAAAGGCCTTCTGAAGTTTTTTTAAATGGTTTATTTCTTGATCTGGATGGCGGTGACATGGCTATGTTTATTTTGTGAAAATTCATCAAGTCGTACCCTTAAGATTTGTGTACTCCTCTGTGTTATGTTATACTTCAATAAATACACAAATTCATTTTTTAGTATATAGATTCATTAGAAAAAATTCTGGAAGGATAAATAGGAGTAGTTGTAATCTATTCGTTGCAGAATTAGTAGCTATAATCTATCAACTACATATTACAATATGAAAAGAAGGGATTTCAAATTTTGCTTCTTGGGCCAGGTACAGTGGCTCATGCTTGTAATCCCAGCACTTTGGGAGGCCAAGGTGGGCGGATCACCTGAGGTCAGGAGTTTGAG
>NW_012112031.1:489944-495081 GCF_000951035.1 Colobus angolensis palliatus
GGAGGATCACTTGAGCCCAGAAGGTCGAGGCTGCAGTGAGCCATGTTTGCACCACTGCACTCCAGCCTGGGTTAAACAGCCCTGTCTCAAAAAAAAAAAAAAAAGAATCTTAAACAAGAGAAATTAATTTATATATAATTAATATATACCTATATTTTTGTGTGTGATGGAGACTAGCTCTGTCACAAGGCTGGAGTGCAGTGGCACGATCTCAGCTCACTGCCAGACTCCCTGGTTCAAGTGATTCTCCTGCCTCAGCCTCCCGAGTAGCTAGGATTACAGGCACGTGCCACCAGGCCCGGTTAATTTTTGTATTTTTAGTAGAGATGGGGTTTCACCATGTTGGCCAGGATGGTCTCGATCTCCTGACCTTGTGATCTGCCCGCCTTGGCCTCCCAAAGTACTGGGATTCCAGGCATCAGCCACTGTGCCTGGCCAAGAGGAAAATATTTCTAATATCATTTTATGATAGCAAGTATTTTTATAATATCAAATAGCCTACCTTTAAGATGGCAGCTCCGTCACCTAGGCTGGAGTGCAGTGGTGCTTACTGTAACCTCAAACTCCTGGGCTCAAGCAACCCTCCCACCCCAGCCTCCTGAGTGGCTGGGAACACAGGTATGTGCACTAAGCCTGGCTAATTTTCCTATTTTGTTACAGACACAGGGTCTTGCTATGTTGCCCAAGCTGACCTTGAATTCCTGGCTTCAGGCAACGCTCCCGCTTTGGCCTCCCCACGCACTGGGATTACAGGCATGAGGCAGCGCACCTGGCCCTATAATATCATTTTTATAATATAATGAATGTAGCTATTAAAAAGAACAGAGGCTGGATATGGAGGCTTATGTCTGTCCTTTGGGAGGCTGAGGTGGGTGGACTGCTTGAGCCCAAGAGTTAGAGACCAAACTGGACAACACGGTGAAACTCTGTCTCCACAAAACATAGAAAACTTAGCCGGTGTGGTGGCACACGCCTGTAGTACAAGCTACTTATGAGGCTGAGGAGAGAAGACTGATTGAGCCTGGGAGTTGCAGGGCACAGTGAGCTGTGATGGAGCCACTGCACTGTAGCCTGGAAGATGAGTGAGAATCTCAAAAAGAAAAAATAAATAAAAATAAAAATAGGCCGGGCGCGGTGGCTCACGCCTGTAATCCCAGCACTTTGCAAGGCCGAAGTGGGCAGATCACAAGGTCAGGAGTTTGAGACCAGCCAGGTCAATAAGGTGAAACATCATCTCTACTAAAAATACAAAAAAAAAAATTAGCCAGGCGTGGTGGCAGTTGCCTGTAATCCCAGCTACTAGGGAGGTTGAGGCAGGAGAATTGCTTGAACCTGGGAGGCGGAGGTTGCAGTGAGCCGGTATCACGACACTACACTCTAGCCTGGGCAAGAGTGAGACTCCGTCTGAATGAATGAATGAATGAATGAATGAATGAATGAATGAATAAATAAATAAATAAATAAATAGAAAGAAATATCCTAAAGTTATAATATTTGATTATTAGGTGGCCCTTGGGTGACTGTTATTCCTTCATTTCCAGGCTTTCTGTTGCGGGGGCAAAAGGGAAAGGCTGCTAGCATTTAGTGTGGGTCTCTTAGGCAACAACTGTAGGCACTTCACAGGAATGATTTCCCTCGATCCCCTCTACCATGCCAGGCACACTCTTCTCCTCTTCAATGTTAAGACTGGGAAATACGAAGGCCGGCGCGGTGGCTCACGCCTGTCATCCCAACACTTTGGGAGGCCGAGGTGGGTGGGCTGCCTCAGCTCAGGAGTTCAAGACCAGCCTGGGCAACCTGGCAAAACCCTGTCTCTACCAAAAATGCAAAAAATTACCTGGGCGTGCTGGTGAACACCTGTGGTCCCAGCTACTCTGAGGTAGGAGGATGGCTTGAGCCCGGGAGGCAGAGGTTGCAGTGAGCCGAGATCACACCACTACATTCCAACCTGGGTGACAGAGGGGGAACCCGCCTCAAATAAAAAAACACATCAGAAACGTGCTCTGAAAGGACAGGTGCTTTGCCTGAAGCTGCAGAGATCCTCTTTCTTACTCTATGATCTACCTCTAACGCGACGGTTCTTGACCTAATTTTCCGGCGCCCCAAGACACCTGACAGCTACGACACACCCACTCCCATCAGTTCAGTGTCTGGCTATGACAGTGACCCTCACCAGGGCTGAGGGCCTCTCCTGGAGTTGGGGAAAAGCCCTATGGGAACGCACATTGGCTGGGCACAGGGGTTTATCCTAGCTTTGAGAATCTCACATCTCGTTTAGTTATAATGTGGCTGTACAGTTTTAATTGTTTAATTTTTTAATGTGTTAGTTATTGAAAAATATTTCCTGATTCTAAAGGTCATTCTTGACAATTAGAGAAAATAAGTCATCTGCACACCCAGGACAGTATGACCACAATCAGAATTTTTGCATATTGCCTTCTACTATGAAACCATCTAGCTACACAAAAATAAACTGGGATAAGCAATTTGGCATCTTTTTCATTATTTTCATTTTTTTAAAGGCATGATCTCATTCTGTCGCCCAGGCTGGAGTGCAGTGGCACGATCTCAGCTGACTGCAACTTCCACCTCCTAGGCTCAAGCGCTCTTCCTGCCTCAGCGATCCACCTGCCTTGGCCGCCCAAAGTGCTGGGATTGGAGAATAGAGCCGTGAGCCGGACCTTGGGTTTTTTCTCTTAACAACACAGATCCAGAGCATTTCTGGAGTCACCAAAAACTCTTTAGAAACCTCCCCATTTCACTCTTTCCTCAAACTCCCTAAGTATGTTAGCTTTATATTCGTTTTTCATAAATTTCATTTAGTTTCCTCTAATCAAACTTCCAAATGATGATTTTCAGTGGAATTAATTAATCAGGAAATTTAAAAGGTTTTCTCGACCACTGTCACCAAACTTGGCTACTATTTAAAGCCCCACAGGCACTCTGCTGCATGGAAAATCCAGGCTCCTCTCAGACCTGGCCCAGTAAAACAGAAAGAGGCATCCATTCCAGGCCACCCGACAGGCTCCATACAGCCAGACACACAAGTACACCCACTCCTCAACAGGCTCCAGACAGCCAGACACACAAGTACACCCACTCCTCAACAGGCTCCAGACAGCCAGACACACAAGTACACCCACTCCTCGACAGGCTCCAGACAGCCACAGACACACAAGTACACCCACTCCTCGACAGGCTCCAGACAGCCACAGACACACAAGCACGTCCACTCCTCGACAGGCTCCAGACAGCCAGACACACAAGCACGTCCACTCCTCGACAGGCTCCAGACAGCCACAGACACACAAGCACGCCCACTCCTCGACAGGCTCCAGACAGCCAGACACACAAGCACGCCCACTCCTCGACAGGCTCCAGACAGCCACAGACACACAAGCACGTCCACTCCTCGACAGGCTCCAGACAGCCAGACACACAAGCACGTCCACTCCTCGACAGGCTCCAGACAGCCACAGACACACAAGCACGTCCACTCCTCGACAGGCTCCAGACAGCCAGACACACAAGCACGTCCACTCCTCGACAGGCTCCAGACAGCCAGACACACAAGCACGTCCACTCCTCGACAGGCTCCAGACAGACAGACACACAAGTACGTCCACTCCTCGACAGGCTCCAGACAGACAGACACACAAGTACGTCCACTCCTCGACAGGCTCCAGACAGCCACAGACACACAAGTACGTCCACTCCTCAACAGGCTCCAGACAGCCAGACACACAAGTACGTCTACTCAACAGCAATGTCTTCTCACCCTCCTCCTCACAGTAACACTAAATTCACTCTTGATACACTGAACTCTCCTTTAAACCATGTACACTCATAATTTACAAGTGTTTACTGTAGGTCCATGAGGTATACAGATGGTTTTTGCCTTGCAAGATCTAACAATAGTTAAATTATAAGCTATTCCACTACTTTCTACTACCTTTTCATTAAGATCCACGGGAATCTGGCTTGGTAGATGACCTGCTAAGTGAAACTCTTGAGACTACAGAAGTAAAGACAACCCTATTTCACAAATTTTCTGAGTTACTCTAAGAAACGTGACTATAAATTGTCATATACATGGGGCACATGTAGACAAGACAGAGAACTGAATCTGTGGAACGACAAATATCTTGAGTTCTCAGTAGTTGTAGAAAAATACAGCACATACACAAACACCACGAGAGGTGAGAGCCTGGTGGTCTCCCACATAATTTTCAAATCTAACACATCTTTTTGTTTTGGTGAATCAGCAACTACTACCTTTATCGCAGCTATTCCCAAATGTCTATCCCCAGCTACTTCCTAAAATTCTCCTTTCATACAAAATGATGAGCTATAAAGGCTTTTTGTGAAATCTCAAAAAAGACAATCACATAGTGTATCGTCTTTTAAACTTTATTTTAAAAATCAGTACGTCCATTAAAAAAAGTTTGGAAGGATCTGCCAAGAGAGTCACAATAACGGGGATCATGAGCTCCACACGCAAATACCCAACTACTTATTTCCACCTGGATGACCTGAGTATGCTCAAACTCGGGCTCACCCTTACACCCCACTCCAGCCCTACTTGCCACTGAAACCTGCTCTTTCTCCTCACACTCAGAAACTGGGTAAAGCGTAAAGCTGCCAACGCCCACCCAGTCAGCCAAATCTGGCTACCTAGAAACCAAAGTTCAAAATCCTTAACTTACGGTCACGCACAGTGGCTCAAATCTGTAATCCTAGCACTCTGAGAGGCTGAGGCAGGAGAGTGGCTTGAGGCCAGGAGTTCAAGACCAGTCTGGGCAACACAGCAAAGCCCAGTCCATAAAAAAAAAAATTAAAAATCAGCTGGGGCTGGGCGTGGTGGCTCACGCCTGTAATCCCAACACTTTGGGAGGCCAGGGTGGATGGATCATGAGGTCAGGAGATCAAGACCATCCTGGCCAACATGGTGAAACCCCATCTCTATTAAAAATACAGAAATTAGCTGGGTGTGGTGGTACGTGCCCGTAATCCTAGTTACTCAGGAGGCTGAGGCAGGGGAATTGCTTGAACCAGGGAGTCGGAGGTTGTGGTGAGCCGAGAGGGTGCCACCCCACCCCAACCTGGTGACAGAGCAAGAATCAGCACACCTATGACA
>NW_012112031.1:496027-499608 GCF_000951035.1 Colobus angolensis palliatus
GGCCAACACAGTGAAACCCCGTCTCTACTAAAAATACAAAAATTAGCCAGGTGTGGTGGCGGGTGCCTGCAATCCCAGCTGCTCAGGAGGCTGAGTCAGGAGAATCACTTGAACCCGGGAGGCAGAAGTTGCAGTGAGCCAAGATCATGCCATTGCACTCCAGCCTGGGGGACAATAACGAGACTTTGTCTCAAAAAAAAGAAAATCAGTTCTGTGAAAAATATTTGGGCCAGGTGCAGTGGCTCATGCCTGTAATCCCAGCATTTTGGGAGGCCGAGGTGGGAGGATCACATTAGCTCAGGAGTTCAAGACCAGCCTGGGCTTCATAGTGAGATCTTGTTTCTACTAAACAATTTTAAAAATTAGCTGTGTGTGGTGGCATGCGCCTGTAGTACCAGCTACTTGAAGGCCAATGTGTGGGGAGAGCTAGAGCTCGGGAGTTCAAGGCTGCTATGATTGTGCCACTGCACTCCGGCCTGGGCAACAGAGTAACATTCTGTTTTTAAAAAAAAAAGGAAGAAAGAAAAAAAGCATTTCACTGAGAGGCATGTGGTCTCCAAAAAACTAGCCACCATAAGCCTAGAGGACACAGATCTTCCAGGATCCTTGCTCTCCCCGCTCAGCCTCATCTCCTGCGAGTCTCTGTTCACGGTGCACACCTTGTGTCTCCTGTTTCTGCGCCTTGGTCCCATGTTTAGAAGGGCCTTCTGTAGCGTCCAGCCCTACAGGCTCTTGTGGGTTTTCTCTTTGTGTGCGGAGACGAGAGATTGTAGAAAGAAAGACACGGAACTAAGAAGTAGTAGGAAAGACAGCTGGGCCCAGGGGACCACCACCACCAGTGCGCGGAGTCCAACAGTGGCCTCGAATGCCTGGACGCACTGCTATGGATTGCATACAAGGCAAAGGGGCAGAGAAAGGAGTGTGAGTCATCTCAACTGATGGATAAGGTCAAGCAAGTCACATGTCCACGTGACAGGGGGCCCTTCCCTTTGTGGTAGCTGAAGCAGAGAGGAAGGACAGCATATGTCAGCATTTTTTCTATGCACTCATCAGAAAGATCAAAGACTTTAATGCTTTCACTAATTCTGCTACTGCTATCTTCTAAGAACTTAAAAGGAGGAGCCTTTAAGATGGGACAGGAAAGTGGACCAGGAGCGTGACCATTGAAGCACAGCACCACAGGGGGACATTTAAGCCTCCGGATGACTGCGGGCAGGCCTGGCTAATGTCAGGCCTCCCACAAGAGCTGGTGGAGCAGACTGTTCTCTAACTCCCCCAGGGAAAGGGAGACTCCCTTTCACAGTCCGGTAAGTAACGGGTGCCTTCCCAGGCACTGGCGCTACCGCTAGACCAAGGTGCCTTCAAGCGGCCCTTATCCAGGCATAATAGAGGGCTCTCACTCTTGTCTTCTGGTCACTTCTTACAATGTTCCTTCAGCTCCTAACTCTGTATGGCCTGGTTTTTCCTTGAGTTATAATAAGGAAACAAAGATTAATACTAAAGACTAATGATTGATAATATCCATATATAATCATCTCTATATCCTATTTCTATTATAACTTTTCTTATTCTATTTCCTTTATCACATTTGAAGAGGTTGTGCCTTCAGTCTCTTCCCTCGGCACCTGTGTTACTACTTTCAACCCATACCTTCCTTCCCTCATCATCCTGGAAGAGACACCTGGCTGCTGGCTCTGTCTAGAATACTGTCCTGCCAGACTGCTGCAAGCTTGACTCCTCCCTGTCCCTCAGGTCTCAGTGTAGAAGGAACCACTTCACAGAGAGCTTCCCATTAAGCTCCTTTATCTAGAGGACCTCCCGCCCATACATCACGCTCTGTCACGGAACCTGCTTGGTATCACAGCCACCATGTCTGATCATCTATAGTGTATCTGCTGATTTATTTCTTGTCTTCCTCCCTACACTAGACTCCATGAGACCAAGACCAGATCTGTCATGTTTACATTTCTCCCTCGTTTCTAAAAATAGTACCTGACACTTAGTAGACATTTAATAAACGGCGGCTACGTTTTACTAAATGAATACATGAATGAATCTCTCAAGCTCGGCAGACAGGCTACCTCCTCTCTGAAGTTGTCATCTTCCTTGGAAGAACTGGTCTTTGTTTCCTTACCGCACTGTCTCATCGTCACTTACGGCATTCACCAGGGTCTCCCACCACTTGACCCTGCACACCTCAAGGGCATGGACTGGATCTTGTTCATCTCTGTACCCCCAGCACCTGGCACAGTGACTGACAACACATGACAGGCACCTACTGAACAAATGCTGACTGAAGAAACGAAAACTAAGCGGGACTCTCGCTGCCCTTCTCCCAACTCTGCTGCTTCCAATTCTGGTCTACTCCTCACCCAGACACCCAAAAACCAATTTGGAAAGAAAATCCATCTCTATAGGCAAATCACCAGACAAAAAAATAATAAAACATAAAGCCTAAAAATTTGTCTCTTGAGGCTGGGCACAGTGGCTCACACCTGTAATCCCAGCACTTTGGGAGGCTGAGGCGGGCAGATCACGAGGTCAGGAGTTTGAGACCATCCTGGCCAACACGGTGAAACCCCGTCTCTACTAAAAACACAAAAATTAGCCGGGCGTGGTGGTGAGTGCCTATAGTCCCAGCCACTCAGGAGGCTGAGGCATAAGAATCACTTGAACCTGGGAGGCAGAGACTGCAGTGACTCGAGACCATGCCATTGCACCTCCAGCCTGAGTGACAAGAGCAAAACTCCATCTCAAAAAAACTAATAAGTAAAAATAAAAATTTACATCTTGAAAAAGAGGTGAAAGTGGCTTCATGATTCTGGGCTTCTCCTGCCTGCCTCACCCCCAGCTTTCCCCACTACATTATAAAAATCCCTTCCACTTTCCATTACAACAGAAAATTTGGGAGGACTCTCACAACCAAAGGGTACAATTATTATTAATATGTTCACTATACAATGAATTCCATTCCAACACAGGGTAGCTCACTGCCCCAGGTGGTTACGATGGCGTTTGATTTGAATTTGACTCTCCCTTGTTTATCAAGGGCCCGTAGATGATCTAGTGGCGCACGCAAAGCGTGACACTCAGGATGCGCCAGAAGCCGCTGAAAGGAGGGAAACCCGAAACTCTACTTACTTGCTCTGTTGGGAACAGGGTATTGATATACTCGACAGCATTGAAATCTGCTCGATCTAGAGGGTCCTGGCTTGGAAACACCTATACAGAAAGAGAGGATTATACATAAAAACAAGTAGTATATCGTAAATACATATATATAATTTTAATTTGTCAATTAAAAGGAAAATAAAGGGCCGGGCATGGTGACTTGAACCCGTAATCACAGCACTTTGGGAGGCCAAGGCGGGTGGATCACCTGAGGTCAGTCTCTACTAAAAATACAAAAATTAGCTGGGTGTCGTGGTGCACACCTGTAATCCCAGCTACTCAGGAGGCTGAGGCAGGAGAATCACTTGAATCCAGGAGGTGGAGGTTGCGAGAGCCAAGATCACACCACTACACTCCAGTCTGGGCGACAGAGCAAGACTCTGTCTCAAAATAAAATAAAATAAAATAAA
>NW_012112031.1:501017-501493 GCF_000951035.1 Colobus angolensis palliatus
TCCGTCTCAAAAAAAAAAAAAAAGAAAAGAAAAGAAAAGAAATGGGCTTCTCAGGGGCCATTAAATAAGATATAATGGAATTGTCCATTTCCTCAATCATAAATCCCTTTCTTAAATCATATAACTTCATGACAATTCCTTTTAAGGGAGATTTTCTCCCTTCATGGGGAGCAATACCCTGCAGTATTAGAAATCACTATTTCTGACGGGGTGCAGTGGCTCACACCTGTAATCCCAGCACTTTGGGAGGCCGAGGCGGGCAGATCGCCTGAGGTCAGGAGTTTGAGACCAGCCTGGCCAACGTGGTGAAACCCCATCTCTACTAAAAATACAAACATTAGCCGGGCGTGGTAGCGGGTGCCTGTAGTCCCACCTACTCGGGAGGCTGAGGGAGGAGTATCGCTTGAACCTGGGAGGCGGAGGTTGCAGTGAGCCGAGATGGCACCCCCGCACTCCGGCCTGGGCGACAGAGCGAG
>NW_012112031.1:506163-507086 GCF_000951035.1 Colobus angolensis palliatus
TGATTCAGACACCCCTTCTCACCCGGGCCACCTCCCCACTTCACTTTCCCTGCTGCCCCGGGCCCCCGGCCCTCCGTCCACCGCCGCGGCCTCCCCAGCGCCCGCACTCGCGTCTCCCCTCCTGAGGGGCGGAACGCTCACCTGCTCGATGGCCAGCTGCACCTCGGGCGTGAGCTGCAGCACGGCTTCCAGCTCCTCCACGAACTCCAGTTCCTCCTCCTCCATCATTCCGCCTCCCGGCCCCCTGCCGACCCCCGCCGCGAGCCCCACTCAGGCCTCCGGCCGCCACCCAGGCCCCAGCACAGCAACCCTCTCGCGGCAGCGACCTGGCGAGCCCGGCTCCGTCAGCCGCTCTGTCAGCCGCTCCGGCACTTCCGGGAGGCCAGGGCACTTCCGGGACCGGGGAACTGTGGGATCGCGGCGGACTGAAAGGGGCTGCGTTCCTGTCAGGTCCCGGGTCTCCCCGGCAACGCTTTACCCCGGCGGCCGCGCGTGCCCTCAGCGCGTCCTCAGGAAGGCGCGACCTCTTCGCTCCCCAAGGCGCGCCCCCCACTGAGGACCGCGAGGTTGGGGCAGGGCGGGGCCCCCAGCAGGACACCCAGATGAAAGTCGGCCCGGCGGCGTCGCGACCCGCAGTCCACAGCCTCCGCGGGCAGCGCAGTGGCGACCCCTCAGCTCCCGGGGCCCCTCGGTCAGTGGCAGCGGGTGTCCCGGCCCTGGGGACGACGTGATCCCAGCTGACACGTGGCGGTGTCGCCAAGGACCTTCGTAGGACGGGACAGCGTCCTATCGATTTCCACGCGATAGAGAGGAATTCCCCGTGCGCCGGGCCCTGCGCAGTATGGGGAGAAACGTTTTTTTGTCGTTGTTATTTTTCTTTTTTTTTTTTTTTTTTGAGACGGAGTCTCACTCTGTCGCCCAGG
>NW_012112031.1:512930-519104 GCF_000951035.1 Colobus angolensis palliatus
TTTGTTGAATAGACACTGTGCAAAGTACGTTCTTTCACGAGATCAAGACAGTGTCTTTCCACAGAAGCTTCTCCCTGTGCAAGGACCTTCCCCAAAATAGCTGAGCCTTTTGTGAAACTGCTTGTGAAAAAAGAATTGCAGGATGTCTGAATCACCTGGCCCATGCCCACTAAATGCCAGTCACGTAGCACCTTTCCTCAACGTCGACAGAAGCAACAATACCTCCCACATTTCCAAAATGCCCCCTAGGCTTCCCAAGCAATCACCTTTAGATCCTATCATCACTCTGGGTGGTACAAAGCCCCAGAACAATTCGTAGTGGAGGAATAGGGTTTAATTTCCACTTGAAATCGGCTCAAAATGTTCTCTTGGTGCTGCTTTATGGACTGTTCTAGTACATGGCTTTTCATGATGACTGGTTCTTTTGCTGTCCTTTATTCCTGGATTTTCTGAATCTCCTGGAGCCTGGCATTTGTTCTTGATTGATACTCAGATGGTTCTGAACCCTCCCTGTATCCTGGACACCAGTTTTGTTTGGGTTGGTACTCTGGTTCTCTGCATGCCCATTCTTGCTAAGCCGGTCATGATTTCCAGCTAGTTTCAGCAGCTCCCCGGTTCCCACGGGCATTTACATATGCTATCTCCTAAAAGCTTTTAAAATGAACACCTTTTCCATTGGCTACGTTGGGTTCATATTAAAGTAATCCTTTCCCTTACTCAAGGAAGTAATAATTATATAGGCCAAATTAATAAACCCTCTTGTGCAAGTTTTATATATGCCAACAACTATAAAAACACTTTTTACAAAACTTACATTAACTACTACAATCATTATAATGTAGCTAACATTAATTTATCATATCTAAAACCCTTAAGCATCTTCCACAACCTGTTTCTTCGACTCCACTTCTTCCTGCATTCCCAGAGCTGGATCTTCAGCTGCCATGCACAACAGTAGTTCTTTTTTTTTTTTTTTTTTTTTTTTTTGAGACGGAGTCTCACTCTGTCGCCCAGGTGGGATTGCAGTGGCGCGATCTCCGCTCACTGCAAGCTCCGCCTCCCGGGTTCAAGCGATTCTCCTAACCCAGCCTCCTGAGTAGCTGGGATTACAGGCGCCCGCCACCTCGCCGGGCTCATTTATGTATTTTTAGTAGAGAGGAGGTTTCACCATGTTGGTCAGGCTGGTCTCGAACTCCTGACCTCGTGATCCGCCCGCTTCGGCCCCCCCAAAGTCTGGGATGACAGGCGTGAGCCACCGCGCCCGGCCAGAAACGTCTTTTTTAAAGCCAGATGACGCAGTGTCCTGGAGCTGGGGAGACGTTTACTGAGGTTGAATATCAGGGGTCTAAGTCCCGAATATTCCACCACTGATATGTGTGATCTGGAACAAATTACTACCCCGCGTGGATGTGGAGAGGATTAAATATTAACAGCGCGATACAAATTCAAGCTGGTAATACAGGAAATAGTAAGGTGCCCAGCCCTTACCCCTACAAAGGAACAAAGAAGCCAGATCACCCATCGCCCTGTGGAACCACCTTTCCTGCAGACGCTGAAAACAACGAGGGAATCCCAGCCCAAGAAGCCTCGCTCCACCAGGTGAACCGGAAAACTCCAGGAGGGAAACGCGTTGGCGCCACTGAACTTTTTTTCTTGTTGTTATCAGAGTTGCTCAAAGTAAAAAATTGGAGCAGTATGATTTTCTCTTTTATTTTTAATTGACAATAATTATATAAACAATGTAATTTCTAACACCAAAGGAATGCTAAAAAACATACATTGAAAAAAAGGAAAAAAAAGACAAAATAAAATATAAATTGAACCTGGCGCGGTGGCACAGGCCTGCAGCCCCAGCTGCTCCGGAGGCTGAGGCAGGGAATTACTGACTCTGAGACTGAATATCAGGGGTTTAGATCTCATCCCACCACTGAGGATTGCATGAGCCCAGAGTTCGAGGCTGCAGTGAGCTATGCTTGCTTTCCATCACTGCACTCCAGCCTGGGCCACAGAGTGAGACTCTGTCTCTTAAGTAAACATAAAATATTATTGATTCATAAAATCATGATTTTGAAAATTAATGACATGAAAAATATGCACAATATATTTCAGAAAGCAAAATGTATAATTGCATTTAAAAAAATGCACAGCATGGTCCCAGCTTTGTGTGTATTCTGTACCAATAAAACTGACAGCAAGGAAATAATACTTTTCTGCACGTGATGAATGTACATCCTTTGTACATTTTCCCAAATGTCTACAATAAGCCTGTAGTTCTTTCAGGCTCAGAAAATATGAATGCCTTTTTCTAAAAGGAAAAGGTAACTATAGCTACTTATTTTGGACATTTTTTTCCTTTAAAAAATTAAGTAAAATTTGCTCTTGCAATTTATGATGCGATGAGTTTTGATAAATGTATATAAATGACTGGGTGTGGTGGTTCACGCCTATAATCCCAGCACCTGGGGAGGCCGAGGCTGCCGGATCACTTGAGGTCAGGGGTTTGAGACCAGCCTGGCCAACACGGTAAAACCCGTCTCTATCTACTAAAAATACAAAAATTAGCCTGCCGTGCTGGTGCACAGAATCACTTGAACCCGAGAGGCAGAGGTTGCAGTGAGCCAAGATTGCACCATTGCACTCCAGCCTGGGTGACAGAGCAAGATTCCATCTCAAAAAACAAACAAACAAAATAAATAAATAAGTGCATATAACCATGTAACTATTACCACAATCTAGTGATAGGACAATTTCATTATTCTCCCAAATTCCCTCTTGCCTCACCCCATCCACTGGCAACCAATGACTTGATTTCTGTCCCTATAGTTTTTTGTTTGTTTGTTTTTTGTTTTTTTGTTTTTTGAGATGGAGTCTTGCTCTGTCACCCAGGCTGGAGTGCAGTGGTGCAATCTCAGCTCATTGCAACCTCCGCCTTCAAGCGATTCTCCTGCCTCAGCCTCCTGAGTAGCTGGGATTACAGGTGCCTGCCACCACGTCTGGCTACTTTTTGTATTTTTAGTAGAGATGGGGTTTCGCCATGTTGGCCAGTCTGGTCTCAAACTCCTGAGCTCAGGTGATCCGCCTGCCTCAAGCTCCCAAAGTGCTGCGATTACAGGCATGAGCCACCATGCCCGGCCTGTCCCTATGGTTTTGATATTTCCAGAATATCATCTAGATGGAATCATACAGTATGACACCTTTTCAGTCTGGCTCCTTTCATCTGTCATAAAGTATTTAAAACTCATCCGTGTTGTTGCATGGATCTGCAGCTCACGTCTTCTTGCTGAGTGGTATTCCACTGTATGAATGCACCACAATTTGTTTATCTAGTCCCTGGTTGAAGGACATATGGGTTTTTCCAGTTTTTGGCCATTATGAATAAAGCTGCTATAAATATTCATGTACAGATTTTTGTGTGAACGTAAGTTTTCATGTCACTTGGGTAAATATGCAGACGTGGGACTGCCGTGTTATATGATATGTCTGTGTTTAACTTTCTAAGAAACTGGTAAACTGTTTTCCAAACTGGCTGTATCACTTTCACATTGCTACCAGCAATGTATGAGAGTTCCATTTGCGCAGAGAGCTGATTTTTAATGATGATAATAAGAAGGAACATTTCCTAGCCCTCACCATGTGACAGGCACCACGCGAAGCATGCTACATGCATTGTCTCTTTTAATTCACACAGCAATTCTGAGGTTGTTAGTTTTTCTTACTATCCCCATCTAACAGACAGGAGATGAAGATCTAGTTAAAGTAAACAAACAACAAAATAAAAACTCGCCCAAGGCCTTATACCTAAATCTTCCTGCCATTCATTAACCTCTTCAATACATTTATTGAACACCTGTTCCTGTTGGTGACAGGTACTCAAGCTAGGCGCTGGGAATTCAGCAGTGAACAAAATAGACCACATGCCTGCCTCTACAGAGCTATTTCTATGTATGAAAAGGGGATTTGTACAAATAAACATATAATTGTGATAGATCCGATAAAAGAGAAGTAAAGCACATATTGAGAGACTATATGGATAGAGTTCTGATTGGATTAGGGGTCAGGAAAGCCTTTTTTTTTTTTTTTTTTGGAGACGGAGTTTCACTCTTGTCACACAGGCTGGAGTGCAGTGGTGTGATTTCGGCTGAGCTAACCGCAACTCCGCCTCCAGGTTCAAGCGATTCTCCTGCCTCAGCCCCCTGAGTAGCTGGGATTACAGGCATGCACCACTACACCCAGCTAATTTTTGTATTTTTAGTAGAAACGGGGTTTCTCCATGTTGGCCAGGGTGATCTTGAGCTCCTGACTTCAGGTGATCCACCCGCCTTGGCCTCCCAAAGTGCTGAGATTAGGCATGAGCCAGTGCGCGCGGCCAGGAAAGGCTTTTCTGAGGAAGTGATTTTTAAGCTGAAGCAAAGGGTGGAAAGTGAGGATAACACATGGTTAAAAGGAACAGAATGTGCAAAAGCCATGAGTATGAAAACAGTCAGCCAGGGTGATGGAAGTTTGAAAGCCAAGGGGAGAGTGATACACAAAGAAGCTGAAGAAATGGGCATTGCCAGATGGTGAAGGATCTGGAAGGTCTTCTTGAAGAAATGGGAAGCCTCTGAAGGACTGTAAGCAGAGGAGTAGCATGACCCGGTTTACCATGCCTGCCATCAGCCCTGGTCTCTCTGTTTTTTTTTTCCCCTTTGCCTCTGAGCTTCCACATTGTTGTGGAGAGTCATGAAACCACATGACCATGTTCAGCACAAATTCCTGTTGTCTTATTTCCACTGATTCTGATTGTCCTTCTCAGCATCCGTTGTCAATTCTCAATGACATTCCCCCATGACCAAAACTTTTCCCTCCTCTGGAGCTCCCAACTCCATGATACCCCTTCTCCCTCTTTGCAGATAAGCTACAATAGTGTAAGTTTGAGTTTAAGAGAGTTATGCTGTACAAAAAAGTATAGGAAGTTAAAAGAGCAGAGAGATAGGTTGACACACTGGGTTTTAAAAAACTTTGTTAAGTAATAATAGACTAGATTTATTCATTTATGTTAAACAAAAGAAGAAAATACCTTTGACAGGAAGAGGAAATCTAGAAAGAGAGTGTATGCTTCTGAGAGAAATAAAATGTGGAAGTTTATGGATATGAGAAATTTGGGTATGAAAATAAGGAGCATGTGATATTTTCACAAATGAGCTGGGCTTAAAAAAACAACTTCCAGGCCGGGTGCAGTGGCTCACTTCTGTAATCCCAGCACTTTGGGAGGCTGAGGCAGGCAAATCACCTGAGGTCAGGAGTTCAAGAGCAGCCTGACCAACATGGACAAAGCCTGTCTCTACTAAAAATACAAAATTAGTCTGGCATGGTGGCTCACACCTGTAATCCCAGCTACTTGGGAGGCTGAGGCAGGAGAATCACTTGAACCCGGGAGGCAGAGGTTGCAGTGAGCCAAGATTGTGTCACTGCACTACAGCCTGGGCAACAAAGCAAGACTCCATCTCAATAAACAAATAAATAAATAAATACAAAAAATTAGCTGGGCATGGTGGCAGATGCTTGTAATCCCAGCTACTCAGGAGGCTGAGACGGGACAATCTCTTGAACCCAGGAGGTGGAGGTTGCAGTGAGCGAAGATTGTGCCATTGCACTCCAGCCTGGGCAACAGCAAGATTCTGTCTCAAAAACAAACAAAAACCAACTTCCGTTTTTACTGTAGGATAGGGTATAGTGATGAAAAGTGTCACAGAAAACATTTTTTCTACATTGAAATTTCACTGCATGAGGCACAAATTCAGTCTCTAATACTTTAAAAGCAAAACAAAAAGAAACCTTGGAAACTGTGGCCTTTAGCAGGCGGTGGGGGAGGATGATTTGGAAGGGAGTTCAGTAGGCTGTGAGGGAGATGGGAGAAGATGGATTGGAAGGGAGTATACAGTAGGCTGTGAGGGAGACAGGGAAGGATGGATTGGAAGGGAGTATACAGTAGGCTCTGAGGGAGCTGGGGGAGGATGGATTGGAAGGGGAGTATACAGTAGGCTGTGAGGGACATGGGGGAGGATGGATTGGGAGTATACAGTAGGCTGTGAGGGAGATGGGGGAGGATGGATTGGAAGGGAGTATACAGTAGGCTGTGAGGGAGATGGGGGAGGATGGATTGGGAGTATACAGTAGGCTGTGAGGGAGATGGGG
>NW_012112031.1:519910-528631 GCF_000951035.1 Colobus angolensis palliatus
GTATACAGTAGGCTGTGAGAGAGATGGAGGATGGATTGGAAGGGAGTATACAGTAGGTTGTGAGGGAGATGGGGAGGATGGATTGAAAAGGAGTATACAGTAGGCTGTGAGACAGATGGAGGATGGATTGAAAGGGAGTATACAGTAGGCTGTGAGAGAGATGGGGGCAGATGGATTGGAAGGGAGTATACACAGCTCTGAGGGAAATGGGGGAGGATGGATTGGAAGGGAGTATACAGTAGGCTGTGAGGGAGATGGAGGATGGATTGGAAGGGAGTATACAGTAGGCTGTGAGGGAGATGGAGGATGGATTGGAAGGGAGTATCCAGTAGGCTGTGAGGGAGATGGAGGATGGATTGGAAGGGAGTATCCAGTAGGCTGTGAGGGAGTTGGGGGAGGATGAGAGTATACAGTAAGCTGTGAGAGATGGAGGATGGGTTGGAAGGGAGTATACAGTAGGCTGTGAGGGAGTTGGGGGAGGATGGGAATATACAGTAGGCTGTGAGAGAGATGGAAGATGGATTGGAAGGCAGTATGCAGTAGGCTGTGAGGGAGATGGAGGATGGATTGGAAGGGAGTATATAGTAGACCGTGAGAGAGATGGAGGATGGGTTGGAAGGGAGTATACAGTAGGCTGTGAGGAAGATGGAGGATGGATTGGAAGGGAGTATACAGTAGGCTGTGAGGGAGTTGGGGGAGGATGGGAGTATACAGTAAGCTGTGAGGGAGATGGAGGATGGATTGGGACTATACAGTAGGCTGTGAGGGAGATGGAGGATGGATTGGAAGGGAGTATCCAGTAGGCTGTGAGGGAGTTGGGGGAAGATGGGAGCATACAGTAGGCTGTGAGAGAGATGGAGGATGGATTGGAAGGGAGTATCCAGTAGGCTGTGAGGGAGTTGGGGGATTGGAAGGGAGTATCCAGTAGGCTGTGAGGGAGTTGGGGGAGGATGAGAGTATACAGTAAGCTGTGAGGAAGATGGAGGATGGATTGGAAGGGAATATCCAGTAGGCTGTGAGGGAGTTGGGGGAGGATGGGAGTATACAGTAGGCTGTGAGAGAGATGGAGGATGGATTGGAAGGGAGTATCCAATGGGCTGTGAGAGAGATGAAGGATGGATTGGAAGGGAGTATACAGTAGGCTGTGAGACAGATGGAGGATGGATTGGAAGGGAGTATCCAGTAGGCTGTGAGAGAGATGAAGGATGATTTGGAAGGGAGTATACAGCCTACTGTATACTGTGAGGAAGATGGAGGATGGATTGGGAGTATTCAGTAGGCTGTGAGGGAGTTGGGGGAGGATGGGAGTATACAGTAGGCTGTGAGAGATGGAGGATGGATTGGAAGGGAGTATACAGTAGGCTGTGAGAGAGATGGAGGATGGACTGGAAGGGAGTATACAGTAGGCCATGAGGCAGTTGTGTGGCACCCCCTTAGGAAACGTCAGAGTAAGATGGAAACATAACATAACCTCACATGAAGAGTTTTCATAACGCGTCTCACCTTGCCCAAAGTGCTTTATGTATACCGTCTAGAAATAGTGAGGAATTTTAAAACGGCCTTTGTTAATGACATTCAGGGAGATCTCTAAATTTCATGTGTCTGCCAATGTAGTGTTAATAACTCTGTTAAAAGGAATCTCAAATATCCTGTTAGATTTGCAACCAGTTTTGTTGTCAGAGTGCAGAGGGAGCTGCACTGCCATTTGTTGAATAGACACTGTGCAAAGTACGTTCTTTCACGAGATCAAGACAGTGTCTTTCCACAGAAGCTTCTCCCTGTGCAAGGACCTTCCCCAAAATAGCTGAGCCTTTTGTGAAACTGCTTGTGAAAAAAGAATTGCAGGATGTCTGAATCACCTGGCCCATGCCCACTAAATGCCAGTCACGTAGCACCTTTCCTCAACGTCGACAGAAGCAACAATACCTCCCACATTTCCAAAATGCCCCCTAGGCTTCCCAAGCAATCACCTTTAGATCCTATCATCACTCTGGGTGGTACAAAGCCCCAGAACAATTCGTAGTGGAGGAATAGGGTTTAATTTCCACTTGAAATCGGCTCAAAATGTTCTCTTGGTGCTGCTTTATGGACTGTTCTAGTACATGGCTTTTCATGATGACTGGTTCTTTTGCTGTCCTTTATTCCTGGATTTTCTGAATCTCCTGGAGCCTGGCATTTGTTCTTGATTGATACTCAGATGGTTCTGAACCCTCCCTGTATCCTGGACACCAGTTTTGTTTGGGTTGGTACTCTGGTTCTCTGCATGCCCATTCTTGCTAAGCCGGTCATGATTTCCAGCTAGTTTCAGCAGCTCCCCGGTTCCCACGGGCATTTACATATGCTATCTCCTAAAAGCTTTTAAAATGAACACCTTTTCCATTGGCTACGTTGGGTTCATATTAAAGTAATCCTTTCCCTTACTCAAGGAAGTAATAATTATATAGGCCAAATTAATAAACCCTCTTGTGCAAGTTTTATATATGCCAACAACTATAAAAACACTTTTTACAAAACTTACATTAACTACTACAATCATTATAATGTAGCTAACATTAATTTATCATATCTAAAACCCTTAAGCATCTTCCACAACCTGTTTCTTCGACTCCACTTCTTCCTGCATTCCCAGAGCTGGATCTTCAGCTGCCATGCACAACAGTAGTTCTTTTTTTTTTTTTTTTTTTTTTTTTTGAGACGGAGTCTCACTCTGTCGCCCAGGTGGGATTGCAGTGGCGCGATCTCCGCTCACTGCAAGCTCCGCCTCCCGGGTTCCCGCTATTCTCCCGCCTCAGCCTCCAGAGTAGCTGGGACTACAGGCGCCCGCCACCTCGCCCGGCTAGTTTTTTGTATTTTTTAGTAGAGACGGGGTTTCACAGTGTTAGCCAGGATGGTCTCGATCTCCTGACCTCGTGATCCCCCCGTCTCGGCCTCCCAAAGTGCTGGGATTACAGGCTTGAGCCACCGCGCCCGGCCTCAATAGTTTTTAAACCTGAGTTTAGAAATGTTTGCTTTTAGATAGGTGTGACTATCTGCAAACAAGCCACATTGTGCATTTTATAGCAAAAGAAACGTGTATGTGAAAGTAGTTTGAAAAATACAAAGCAATAGATAAAAGCAGCACTCCATCATCAGTTCCTTGTGTAAACTATAGTTTTTACTGACAGGAATCAGAGCAAAGTTTCCCCTGTAGCATGCAGCTGCAGTCGCTGTTTGTAGAAACCACATGTCTGGGGTGCAGCTGTGCTTCTTGGCCTCATAGTTTGCTCTTGCAAAGAATCTAAGATAAAACCAAGGAAGGTGCTGTCTGGAGTTTGGCTAAGGCCAGCCTAGGGAATCTGTAATCCAGTAGGTGCTTGTTGAGAAGTTTAACAGCAGGGAGCTATGCCTTGGGGATGCAGTACAAAGAACAAGAATCCCTTGCCTGTGCCGAGCACACAGTGTAACATTTTGAAAATGTGATCTCATTTAATTCTCGCAGCCATCCTGGAGGGCTGGGGGAGGAACCCCCATTTTACTGGGGAAGGAGGCAAAGTGTCTTCACCGGGTCCCACAGCTTCTGGGTGGTGGTGGAGCGTGGACTGGAACTCAGGTTCTCTGATCCCAACTCCAGCGCGCTATGCCATGGCTGCCTCCCAGGCAGACAGCCCCTACCATCGGGGGCATGTGGTCTGCTAGAGAAACGCACACGCACATATCAGCGCAGGGCTAAACTGATCAGGCAAACAAAGTGAAGGAGAAATTAAGAGCAGGGTGATTGACTTCTTTCCGGCCACACTCCAAGTCCTAAGAGCAAGTCACCTCATTCTCTGTACCGTATTTCTTCAGATGCGTGTGGCTTTCATTGCCGCGTTTGTTGCTACAGGGAATGAAGTCCCGCAGAAGGCTGCTGCTCTCCTCTTCGGACGCCTCCTTCCTTCCTTCCTTTCCACGTCTGACCTTTTCCTCACGTTCCGTTGCTGTGCCAATCTTTGGATCTTCATCTCCATGTCTCTCTTTCTGGATCGAAGAGTGTATACTGGCGTTGTGTGTGTGTTGGGACAGGATCTCACTCTGTGGCCCAGGCTGGAGTCTAGTGCTGTGATTATGGCTCACTGCAGCCTCAACCTCCCGTGCTCAAGCAGTCTTCCCACTTCAGCCTCCCGGGTAGCCGGGACTGCAGCCGTGCGCCACCATACCCGGCTAATTTGTGTATTTTTGTTTTGTTTTGCCACGTTGCCCAGGCTGGTCTCCAACTCCTGGGCTCAAGTGATCCTCCTACCTTAGCCTCCTAAAGTGCTGGGATAACAGCAGGAACCACCGTGCCCACCCCGTGTGCTGTATCTTTCTATGTCTCTTCCTATTTCTTCATTTATCTTTCTGTCCCTCCTGCTCTGTCTCTGCTTCAATGGTCCCTAATGCGGAAGTGAGGTATGGTTCTAAACAAAATAACTTTTATTTCAGAAGAGATGTCCGGCCGGGCGCGGTGGCTCAAGCCTGTAATCCCAGCACTTTGGGAGGCCGAGACGGGCGGATCACGAGGTCAGGAGATCGGGACCATCCTGGCTAACACGGTGAAACCCCGTCACTACTAAAAAATACAAAAAACTAGCCGGGCGAGGTGGCGGGCGCCTGTAGTCCCAGCTACTCTGGAGGCTGAGGCGGGAGAATAGCGGGAACCCGGGAGGCGGAGCTTGCAGTGAGCTGAGATCTGGCCACTGCACTCCAGCCTGGGCGACAGAGAGAGACTCCGTCTCAAAAAAAAAAAAAACAAAAAAAAAAAAAAAAAAAAACCAGAAGAGATGTCCATTTTCTCTGTGAGGGTATTTATTTATTTATTTATTTGAGACAGGTTCTTGTTCTGTCACCCAGACTGCAGTGCAGTGGCACAATCTGGGATCACGGAAACCTCTGCCTCCCAGGTTCAAGCAATCCTCCCATCTCGGCCTCCTGCGTAACTGCAACTACAGTTACTGGGTGGGTTCCACCCCATCTGGCTTTTTTTTTTTTTTTTTTTTTTTTGAGAGACAGGGTTTTGCCATGTTGTCCAGGCTGGTCTCCAACTCCTGAGCTCAAGTAATCCTCCCGCCTTGGATGGATCCCAGGGTGCTGGGATTATCGCTGTGAGCCACTGTGCCCAGCCTGTGTTCGGATTTTTGAAGTGGATAAGTGGACAGAGACCCCTAAGTTCCCTCTGGGTTCTGGTACTCACTAGGTGGAGGTATCTCACGTGTGATCTCACTTCTTTTTCATGTCCATGATTTTCCGAGATAGGAGGAAAAGGTCCTTGATCAAGGGTAGTTGCCCACACATCACATATCTTAATGGCATTCACTTGAGAACTCGCAAAGTATTTTCCAAGTAAATACGGTATTTTCCATTTAAGGCTGAAGAAACCAAGAAGCAGATATGGGGAGAGTCCCTGTGTCCTATTCCCTAATGATAGCGAGTGGAGTCCAGAGGAATGGGGGAGAGGAGACGGAAAGGCAGGCCCACATGCTTTCGAGGTGGAAAAAATCCCCCCCTTGCCCTTCAGAATGGGGAGCTTTATAAATTCTCTGTTCAAGTGGGTGACAGTCTAAATTTGGAAAGTGAGTTTTACGTTGCCATTAAGTAGCCCAAACTTCACTCTGGAAACCCACACAAGCAGCGTAACGAGAAACGCGTGAAACCCCAGGGCCACAGCATGGAGCAGTGGAAAGCACCCTGGAACACGAATCCAGCCCCAGGTTCTAACCTGAGCCTTGTCACTTCCCAGGGTGGCGAGTCAGCGGCCCACGGGTAACATGGAAATAAGTTTAGCCAACCTCACTGGGTTATTTTGAGACCCAGGTGAGATAATACACGTGAAAGTGCTTTGAACATTTGTAAAGTTACATATAAACACAGAACAGTGTTCGTGGCAGCATCAGAGCCCATAAATTCACCATACACATTTATATTTATGAGTAAATAATTAGGAACCGTATTCATCAGAAACTACATTGTGAGAAATTATTATTCCCTCCTCGCTTATCAGGCTCGAAGGCAGTACAGTCATTCGGCACATGGAACTAAAGGCAGAAACTACCGAGTTCAAACCCCAGCTCGCCACCAGCAGTGTGACCTGGGGCAATTTTTAAATTGCTCTGGTCTGAGTCTCATTTTGCTGATACACACACACACACATGCACACAGAATAACATTTGTTGTGAGGATTTAATGAGACAGGGTATACAAAACGTCTGATACAGGACCTAGAAACAGTAAGTACTCAACAGGCATGAGGTTCGCAAAGTATGAAACACCTACTGCACCCTCAGAATGTGCCAGCCTCACTGGGGGTACAAAATGGAAAGACACAGCCCTTTTTTCTAGGACCTGACAGTCTGGTGGAGAAACATCCCAATAAGGAAACAACAGGACCGTGACCCAAACGCAAAGGCAGACCTGGAAACCTCCTGAGAGAAAGAAACAGCTGATTCCAGACTTTTGAAGGATGAGCAGAAGTTTGTGTAAAAACCAGACTTGTGGTTTGCGTTTGGCTTTATCATTTGCCCGCAGGGGTTTGATAGCTGGAAAAGCTAAGGTTCATGTTGACGCTTGTTAGCTTTATGGTGATTCAGCGTAAACATTCTGGTGACTTCACTGAGCATAGTGTTGAAACTGATTTTACTTGCCATTTTCTTTTTCTCTTTTTTTTTTTTTTGGAGACGGAGTCTCGCTCTGTTGCCCAGGCTGGAGTGCAGTGGCACGATCTCAGCTCACTGCCACGTTTGCCTCCCGGGTTCAGCGATTCTCCTGCCTCAGCCTCCCCAGTAGCTGGGATTACAGGTGCCCGCCACCACGCCCGGCTAATTTTCTGTATTTTTAGTAGAGATGGGGTTTCACTGTTAGCCAGGATGGTCTCGATCTCCTGACCTTGTGATCCAACCGCCTTGGCCTCCCAAAGTGCTGGATTACAGGAGTCAGCCACCGCGCCCGGCCTTTACTTGCTATTTTCTATACATGAAACACACGTTTTGTTTTCAATTCATAAAGATGCCTTACAAGCTGTACAAACAACTTCTTGTGTAGGGGGAGACTGGTTCCCACCACTTCAGAGTGTGAGCATACTCAGTGCCAAGTTGCTGCTGTCTTTAAGGAGGGAAGGCAGGGAGGACTTGCAACCACCTGTCACTCTCTGGAAACGCGGGCGCTGGAGGTCACTGTGATAAATGCTTAAGAAAGAGACAGTGGACTTCATAGGGTCGTTTTCCTGGAGAGAATGGAGAGTTCACAGGTAGCTGGTTTTGTCCACAAGCAAATGTGAAAATATGGAGAGCGTTGCATTTGTCAGATACCTTGGGACCAAACTGAAGTGGTTTTCTCCTTTCTCTGAGTATGTCAGCAGTGAATCTGGGAGTTAGAGATGCTGCCCTAAGTGGATGAAGTTTGAGGCTGTCTGCCACCTTCCTGCTGGCTAAGTCCCTTTTCTTAAACACATATAGGAAGATGTTAGAGGCTACATTCATTCCAAAAGGTCACAACCTAATAACCGATACTACCACTAAAGGAAAACTGTCTTTTAAACCTAAGAAACATCTTCAGACTCCATAACAAATGAACCCAAATTGAAAAAAACAAGTGCTCACTCTACACCAGTTCCTGCATCACTAACTGCCATGTTAAAGTAATTTAACTGGCATCTAACAGAAATCATCTGCCACTTTGTAAAAGGCCTAGACTCCTAAGAATCTAGAGCTTTAAAGAGCTAGTAATCCAGCCTCTCTGTCATTTCACAGACCAGCAAATCATGGCCCAGAGAGCCGGGCCCAGCTGTTCTGAAGTCCTCGTATGGGATTTTGGTCAGCATTTTGCATGACGGTGATCTGAGGAGGCCCGTCACACCTTTTCATTTGTAGTAACATAAATGAACTGTATTTCCCACCCCCTACATTTGTTAGCTGAGGAAGATACAGACCAAAGGAAAATAAAGCTGGAAGTTCCTAAAGGAGAGAAGCCAATGATACTGAAATTACTGTCCTCATCCATGTGATTGGTGCTTGGCACGAATGAAATATATTACAATTCATTCAAGTTTAGACGCCTGTCCCGATAACTTATTTTTATTTTTATTTTTTTGAGATAGAGTCCTGCTCTGTCGCCCAGGCTGGAGTGCAGTGGTCTGATCTCGGCTCACTGCAAGCTCCGCCTCCCGGATTCAAGCGATTCCCCCGCCTCGGCCTCCTGCATAACTGGGACTACAGACCTGCACCACCACGCCCGGCTAATTCTGTACTTTTAGTAGAGACGGGGTTTCACCAGGTTGGTCAGGCTGGTCTCGAACTCCTGACGTCAAGTTATCCGCCCGCCTCGGCCTCTCCAAGTGCTGGGGTTACAGGCGTGAGCCACCGCGCCCGGCCCCGATCCTTTTAAATAATGACACGTTGAGAACAACAGCACAGCCACTGAGTCTCTGGACGGTGACTCCGGAGAGATCCACAGCCGAGAGGCAGTAGAAGCCGGCCGCCTCCGCAGGCCGCCTCCTGGTGCAGGTGGAGAGGGGGCTGCAGGAGGCCCTGGACCTCAGGCTTTCTGAGACGCCCCCCGGAGCAGCTGCGGCAGCTGCAGGGCCCGGGAAGGGAATCGTGGCGGGACGGGAAGAGGCCACATCCTGAAGACTCCCACCGAGAAGCACCGGGGCTTGGCGGACGCCGCCGCCTCCCTCCCTCCTTTCCCGCAGGGCTCGCCCCACCCCGGCGGGGGCTCCTACCTGGCTTCCTC
>NW_012112031.1:533306-534542 GCF_000951035.1 Colobus angolensis palliatus
CGGAGGCGGGCGGGAGTGGCCGGTGAGTCTCCGGAGCCCGCTCCCCACGTCTGCCGGCGGCGGGGGAGAGTCAGGCCGAAGGGCTGGGCTGGGCTGGGCTGGGCTCTCTGCGGTCCTCGGACGGGACTGAGCGCGCGCGCTGTTTTCCTCTCCGCCCGCGCTAGGCTGGTTTCCTCGGTGCACGCCGTGCTGGCCACCGGCTCGGGGATCGTCATCATTCGCTCCTGCGACGACGTGATCACCGGCAGGTAAGAGCCGGGCCAGGGGCTTGTTGCAAATGTCACCTTTCAGCGGCTCTTTCTCACACACGCGCTGGGATAGCTGACTAATGGGAAAAGCTGGCTGCACAATGGGCTCCTTCTTCCTCTCCGGAGCCTTCCAGCACCCCCAGCTTAGGAGAAAGTCCACGGAAATGAGAGAGGACGACAGAGGCGGAGTCCGATTTCAGGTGGTGTGAGCGGACGGTGTGGGCCAGGGATCCAGGTCCTTCACGAAAGAGAGAAGCGTGGAAGCATTTACGACTTGGGAGTATGGCTTCTGACTCTTGTAGCTGGTTTCACTGGGTTCCCACTCTGAAGCATCATTGGCTAATACACGTCCAGTGTGGTTAGCAGAGCCCCCCCCATGGAGAGGAACAAACCCACCTCCCCTTTCCACGCAAACGCCGCTCGTTTGTCCTGCAGATTTGCTAAAGGGTATCCAGAGGTTCCCAGCGCTTAGAACACGGGTATGTCTGTTAGAGCTCAGTCCACAGGCAGATCAGGAAATGTGCACCTATTTGCAGTTCCAGTGAAACAAATCATAAATTAAGACCAGAATAGTCTGCTTTGTACAATATTTAGACCTGGGCAATGGTGGTGCTTTTATTTTAATTCTTTTTTCCCCCACCGGTCTTGCTAGAATCACACTCACTTTCTCCCAAGTTAAAGGACCACAGTCGGACATGCAGGAAAGTTGAACGACCTTTCCAGGCCCTGCTCTCCTGTGGGCTTTGCCAAGTCCTGCTTCTCATCTGAGACTGGACTGCGAGGCCCCTGAGCAGGCCGTCTGTCTCATTCTAGCCTGCAGTCTTACTTGGGATCAATCCTGCTGTCATGATTTTTGTGCTTTTCTTCTGCCCTTTTTTTTTTTTTTTTTTTTTGAGACGGAGGTCTCTGTCGCCCAGGCTGGAGTGCAGTGGTGCAATCTGGGCTCACTGCAAGCTCCGCCTCCCAGGTTCACCCCATTCTCCTGCCT
>NW_012112031.1:535352-552089 GCF_000951035.1 Colobus angolensis palliatus
AAAGGCCTTTCAGGGTTCATATACTATATACTAAATATTTTTCTATTATGTGCCTTCTCATTTTATGTCTTCATATAGAATGTGATTAGATAGGAGTAGTTATCTATAAATTCCCCCAAATTATAGGCAGAATGTGGTATGGGGCCAAGGATTTAGTCAGATTCTTAAAGGGGTTCAGATTCCTAAAATGGCTAGGTCACAGCTCCAGGCTGTGTTCTCAATTTAAGTACTTAATTCAGATAGTACTTTGTTGTTTTTAGATGGGGTCTCGCTCTGTCACCCAGGCTGGTCTGGAACTACTGGGCTCAAGCCCTTCTCCCACTTAGGCCTCCCAAAGTGCAGGGATCATGGTGAGGTGTGAGCCACCATGCCCAGCCTGTATAGTACCTTTTAACATTTAAAAGGACTCCCCCTTCCCGCCCTTTTTCTTTTTTTAATTGAGATGGAGTCTCTGTCACTCAGGCTGGAGTGCAGGGGCACGACTTTGGCTCACTGCAAACTCCACCTCCCAGGTTCAAGCGATTCTCCTGCCTCAGCCTCCTGAGTAGCTAGGATTACAGGCATGTGCCGCCATGTCTGGTTAACTTTTGTATATTTAGTAAAGCCATGTTGGCCAGGCTGGTCTTGAACTCCTGATCTCAGATGATCCGCCCGCCTCAGCCTCCCAAAATGCTAGGATTACTGGCATGAGCCACGGTGCCTGGCCGACTTTCCCACATTTAATTATGTAATCTTCACTGCGACTTTGACAGGTAAGTAAGACAAGGATTATCATCTTCATTTTACAAAGAAAGTTAAATCACAGGCTGGTGGTGGTGAAGATTATAATCCAGATCTCTTGCTCATACATCTTCAGAGGAGTCTACCCATGAGTCACAATTCCAGATCTCGTCTCTGAATTGGTGAAAATATGAAAACCTTAGGTTCCCTTCAAGGGGAGAGGCCAGTTATATTTCAGCTAAAATTTTAGTAGCTGTTTGTAGGTATTTTACTTGAAACAGCTTCAAGAAAGCACCTGAGACCATAGATGGGCACTGGAATAAGAACTGCATCTTTTTAGTCACATGGAACCTGGCTAGGTCAGGTGCGGTGGTTCATGCCTGTAATCCCAACAATTTGGGAGGCTGAGGTGGATGGATCACTTGAGGTCAGGAGCTTGAGACCAGCCCAGCCAACATGGTGAAACCCCCATCTCTACTTAAAAGTAAAAAAAAAGAAAATAGCCGGACATGGTGGCAGGTGCCTGTAATCCCAACTACTCGTTTGAACCCGCAAGTCGGAGGTTGCAGTGAGCTGAGATTGCGCCACTACATCCAGCCTGGGCGACAGAGAGAGATTTTGTCCCCAAAAAACAAACAAACAAAAAAGGAGCCTGGCTAATGAATTCACCTACAAGTGTGTTATACTTGCCATTACTTGCTTGCCTGATTTGTTTATGCATTATTTACGCCGTGGTAAGTGCGGAGTCGCTCGAGCAGAAATTCAGATGGCGCCTCTGTGGACTGTATTTCCAGTGTTGCAGTTCAGTGGACAGGCTCCGTCCGAACTCAGAGACAAAGTTGATACAGGTTTGAGGGCCCTCCGCTTACAATTTAGAATCTCTGGGGACTAGAGCCCTTAACAAGCACTGCAGGTGATTCTGATGTTCAGGTAGCTTGAGAACCATACAACTAAATGATCTTCTACCTGACCCGTGGATATGCATCAAACATTCGCTGACCAAGTGAATGGAATCCTTGGATAGTACGTGATTTCGTTTAGATGTTTCTTCACAGAAAACATCTGTGGAATGCTTCTTTATCTTTGGGAACCACATGGTATGAATTGTAGAGACTTCCCTTCTAATCTGCTCTAGGACAGTGATCAACTGTTATTTCCATTCAGCAAATATTGATTCAGCCCCTTTGGACAAGTAAATGGGAAAACTGTCTTTTGACCTAGCCTCTCTCCTGGTACCTAACTGCCGTAATGTGGCCCTTGAGCTCCAGGCTCATTTCCAGACTTGCTTTTTTTTTTGTTTTGTTTTGTTTTTTGAGACAGTGTCTCACTCTGTTACCCCGGCTGGAGTGCAGTGGTGCGATCTCAGCTCACTGCAACATCTGCCTACCAGGTTCAAGCGATTTTCCTGCCTCAGCTTCCTGAGTAGCTGGGATTACAGGTGTGTATCACCACGCCTGGCTAATTTTTGTATTTTTAGTAGAGACGGGGTTTCACCAGGTTGGTCAGGTGGGTCTTGAAATGCTGACCTCGTGATCCACCCGCCTCAGCCTCCCAAAGTGTTGGGATTACAGGTGTGAGCCACCGTGCCCGGCCAGCTCTAGAATTGTAAAGAAAATGGCCAGGGTTGCCTCCCAGAAACTCTGTAGAGTGGGGTTGCATGCAGACGCAAAACTCACAGGTTCCAGGATTTAAGTCAGTAAACCCCCAACTGTTGAGCAACTGAGGAGTTAAACCAGAAATATTGGATTTGTGATTTGGGACACTTTCCAAACCAGCTTCTTGCGGGTGCTGTTGAATTATTTGTATATCTATCTATATCAAAATCAGTTTTATCACAAAATGCCAAAACATGTATTACAAATTAGTAGCTAAGTCAGGCAAGTAGTGACAGCAAGCTGCTTAAACAGGCGGGCTGAGTGAATGCCTGCTTTTTGCCTTTGACACTCATGAATCAGCCCTGAAACGGAGAGAAAGTGGTCTGCTCTCCGTACTTACCAGTTTCAACATCTTCATTGTAAAGTATTTGGAGTCATAATAGCTGATGAAGCACCAAGCTTGGCTGTGAGCCTTGGTAATGGATATCCACAATGATTTCAGAGGCCATTCATATGCTTTCTTTCAGGCACTGGCTTGCCCGGGAGTATGTGTGGTTTCTGATTCCATACATGATCTATGACTCATACGCCATGTACCTCTGTGATTGGTGCCGAACCAGAGACCAGAACCGTGGACCCTCCCTCACGCTTCGAAACTTCCTAAGTCGAAACCGCCTCATGATCACACATCATGCGGTCATTCTCTTCGTCCTTGTGCCAGTCGCACAGGTATGGCCCTCCAGGACAGCAGACCAGCAGCTGGGTTGAGCTGGATGTCTTTATTTATTATTTATTTATTTATTTATTTTTGAGACGGAGCCTCACTCTGTTGCCCAGGCTGGAGTGCAGTGGCACTGTCTCGGCTCACTGCAACCTCCACCTCCCAGGTTCAAGTGATTCTCCTGCCTCAGCCTCCCGAGTAGCTGGGATTACAGGTGCCCACCACCATGCCCGGCTTTTTGTATTTTTAGTAGAGATGGGGTTTTGCCATATTGGCCAGGCTGGATTCAGACTCCTAACCTCAAATGATCCACCCACCTCAGCCTCCCAAAGTTCTGGGATTACAGGCATGAGCCACCACGCCCGGCCTGAGCTGGACGTCTTGACCATTACTTAGGAGTTGGGATTGCCCCTCTTTTCTTTCCCACTCGTCGGCACCCATTCTCCTTGTGCCTGCTGGTTCAGCAGCCACCTCCCCCAGGTGAACAGTGGAGGAACACCACTACACGTGAAACGCTCGTGATCCTCCTCACCAACATCAACATCAACATCCTTTTTGTTTTTCTTTTTTGAGACAGGGTTTCACTCTGTCACCCAGGGTGGGGTGCAGTTGTGCGATCACAGCTCACTGTAGCCTCAAACTACTGGCCTCAAGTGATCCTCCTACCTCTGCTTCCCAGGTAGCTGGGAACACAGGCACACGCCACCACGTCCAGCTATTTCCTGTAATTTCTGTAGGGGTTTCTCCATGTTGCCCAGGCTGGTCTCAAACTCTTGGACTCAACTGATCCTCCTGCCTCGGCCTCCCAAAGTGCTGGGATTACAGGCGTGAGCCACTGCGCCCGGCCCCAGCATTCTTTTTAACAAACCCCCAGCCCTCTGTGATGCCCTAGTGTTTGTCAGAGGTTCTATCCTTAGTTCAATACAAGATAAAAATGACATAAAATACAAATATAATACAAAGCAACACAACAGTGCCAGAGAGCACTGTGTGGATTATTCTGACGTCACAAAACACAGATTCTCAAAGCAAATATCCTACTAATTTCTTCTCAGATCCATTTCCCCATAGAAGCCCACCCAACAAGGAAAAGCAATGGGAAACCTGAGGGGAAAGGCATGCGTTTTATTTATTTTTATTATCTATTCATTTATCTATCTATTCATTTTTTGAGATGGCATTTTGCTCTTGTTGCCCAGGCTGGAGTGCAATGGCGCAATCTTGGCTCACTGAAACCTCTGTCTCCCGGGTTCAAGTGATTCTCCTGCCTCGGCCTTACAAGTAGCTGGGTTTACAGGTGCACGCCACCATGCCTGGCTGATTTTTTTATTTTTAGTAGAGACAGGGTTTCACCATGTTGGTCAGGCTGGTTTCGAACTCCTGACCTCAAGTGATCCACCTGCCTCAGCCTCCCAAAGTGGCTGGGATTACAGGTGTGAGCAACTACTCCTGCCCGGCATGTTTTATTTATTTATTATTTTTTAAATAAAGAGATGGGGTCTCCTTATGATATCCGGGCTGATCTGGAACTCCTGGGCTCAAGGGATCCTCCCATCTCGGTCTCCCAAAGCGCTGGGATCATAGGCATGAGCCACTGCACCCTGCCAGGCATGTGATTTAAAAGTTCATAGCGGCCGGGCGCGGTGGCTCAAGCCTGTAATCCCAGCACTTTGGGAGGCCGAGGTGGGCGGATCACGAGGTCAGGAGATCGAGACCATCCTGGCTAACACGGTGAAACCCCGTCTCTACTAAAAAATACAAAAAATTAGCCGGGCGAGGTGGCAGGCGCCTGTAGTCCCAGCTACTCGGGAGGCTGAGGCAGGAGAATGGTGTCAACCCAGGAGGTGAAGCTTGCAGTGAGCTGAGATCCGGTCACTGCACTCCAGCCTGGGCGACAGAGTGAGACTCCGTCTCAAAAAAAAAAAAAAAAAGTTCATAGCTTGCTAAATATTACAAACTATTAGAAACTACTAGCTGTATATGAAGAAACGGGGGTTCTAAGAGTATTCTTACATCACTCAGTGGTACTAAGTGGCAGAGCTGATATTTTACTATGCTTCTTTCTTTCTTGAAAAAGGAGGCTGGGCGAGGTGGCTCATGCCTGTAATCCCAGTCAAAAGTTCGAGACCAGCCTGGCCAACATGGTGAAACCCCATCTCTACTAAAAATACAAAAATTAGCCAGGCATGATGATGTGCATCTGTAGTTCCAAGTACTCAGGAGGCTGAGGTGGGAGAATCATTTGAACCCAGAAGGCAGAGGTTGCAGTGAGCTAATACCATTGCACTCCAGCCTGGGCAACAAGAGCAAAACTCTGTCTCAAAAAAAAAAATAATAAAAAATAAATAAATAAATAAATAAATAAATAGAAAGAGGTAATGTGCACTAAATTCTTCAAGTCTCTGAGACCTACCATCTAGGAACCAGAACATCTAGCGTGCTTTCAGACCCTAACATCTAGCCCAGGACCTGGCACATTTTGTTGAACCAAACAGGCTATGTCTTGGCATGACTCAGTTCAATACACAAAAGTAGGCTGCAGCGTTCCTTCTGGCTGTCATCAAATTTGCCTCTGGATCCTAGGGCTTGGAGCATCAAAGTGCTGTTGCCACGGAAGCAGCGGGACAGTAACTGGGTCTGCCCTTGCCCTTCACAGTTACCCTTTTCAATAGCGCCCGCTGGAATTTTCCTTCTGGTGGTTTCTTAACCTCCACTTACTTCCCCTGTTCGTTTTGTCATCTGCAGAGCCTTCGGGGAGACCTCGGGGATTTCTTTGTCGGCTGCATCTTCATGGCAGAACTGAGCACTCCATTTGTGTCACTGGGCAGGGTTCTGATTCAGGCATGTATGAATGAAATGGCAGGAGTGTGGGAGGGAGTGGATTCTGTTTTTCCTTCAGAGATGGTGGGTGTGGAGAAATCCCTAATGCCAGGAAGAGTGGGATGGGAGATCCTTCAACAGCCTTACAGGTCGGCTGGTCATCTCAGCCAATGGGGATGAAATTGTAGGTTTGATCTAAGTTTGATACAGTTCATTCTATCTTTTTCCTGGTCACATACTTCAATCCATGGTTTCTATACTCCTGTCAGCTGGGTGGCCTGGGTCAAATTCAACATCACTATTGGAGAAAATGAGGTTATCTGTACATATTAATATGATAGTGTTCAAGAATGTCTTCTCCAAGTGTCAGAAAACTAGACAAATGTCTGGGCGCCAGGGAATCTGACGGCCGAGGTCTTGATGAGCACCTGCACCTGCATGGCTTTCACTGTGGTGGGACTTGGGCCAGTCGCTCCCTGATGCCCAGCTTCTTAGGGACCTAACCTTTTTCCTTCCTCTTCTTTTGCAGCTAAAGCAGCAGCACACCCTTCTGTACAAGGTGAATGGAATCCTCACACTGGCCACCTTCTTTTGCTGTCGGATCCTTCTCTTCCCCTTCATGTACTGGTCCTACGGCCGCCAGCAGGGACTAAGCCTGCTCCAAGTACCCTTCAGCATCCCCTTCTACTGCAACATAGCCAATGCCTTCCTCGTAGCTCCTCAGCTCTACTGGTTCTGTCTGCTGTGCAGGAAGGCAGTCCGGCTCTTTGACACCCCCCAAGCCAAAAAGGATGGCTAAATGCTCCTGGGAGTCAGGCGCAGCCTCACACCAGCTGCCTCCTCCACTCAACATTCCATGGACTGAATTGTGCCCTGGGTGGCCTCAGCCTTTTGGGTATTGATAAGCAGATGGATTTGAGTTTTTCTAAAGGATATTCGTATTACCTCCTTCTTCTAACTTACCCTATTTGCAAAAGCACTTTTGTAGTAACAACTATTGGGTCCTGTCAGACCTCCACGGACAGCAAAGTGGTTTTAATGCAAGCCCAAGGATCCTTTGGGTCTTATCTCAAGAGTTCTGGGAGGTGGAAGCATGGGGTGTGATCGGTGGACCAGGGTGATAAGTGTCTGCGCATCTGCCTGTCCCTATATCGGCAGCTACCTACCTTTCCAACCACTCAGGGCAGTACCCATGGCACTGGGCCCGCAGAAGCAAGGGATGACTTGGTTCTTGGAAGTAATGTCTTCTTGTGACATTGGCCTGGGACAATCACTGTGGGTAGGTAGTTTTTGATCGTTTACTAGATAACCCATTGGTTCTTTGCATCATCCTGTCATCCATGGGTCAGAGTTGAATTCTTACATCTACCGACTTCCAATCAGAAGTCTCACTGGTGGGGCTGGGGGTGGGGGCAGGCAGGAGGCAAGGATGGGAACCTGAGTAGGTAGTGTGGCCAAGAGGCCAGCACAACCTTTGCAGGCTGACTTGGTAAGTCTGACAGTGTCAAACTTGTGAGCTTACTGCTGTCAGTCACAGATACTGTTCTTTTTAACACACCCCTTCATGCCCCGTTTTCCCCATATCCACATGCAGAGGACGTGCTCATAAAAACTACAGCGACAACATGAAATGAAGGCTTTGGTAGCTGTTTACTGGGTAACCCCACTCTATGACACTGTCCTTTTCATGTGATGTGGAAACCAACTTCTGTACTCCAAACCACAACATGTGTCATCCAGACTGCAGAGTACCGGAGTACTCAGCCTCCTGACACGCCAGAGCTTGTGGTCCAGGGCCCATTCCTGTGTGAGCGTCCTGCCATTTAGCCACAGAAGGCTGCAGAGCGAGGGGGCAGCCAGCCTGGCCGGAGGCTGTCCTGTGGACCGACACCTACACCCCCTTCTGCAAGCAGGATTTTCTGGTGCCAACACTCATCATTCCCTATCACCTCGGATGGGTTTGAGACTGTGCTACCATGTGTTCTCAAGTGGTAGTTTAAAAAGTGGATTTTTAAAGTGCCTTTTAATTAATTGTGAACGTCTAAAGGACTGAATGATCTGTCTCATTTTGACTGTTCAGTCTTTAATGGGTGCCATTTAAAGAACAAAATGCTTATTTTTGAATTGTCTTTTTTTGTTTTTTAAACTATCAGTGTATCTTTAAGTCACCCTTATGGTGATTAAATTGCACTAACATTCCCAACTTATTCTCATTTGTGAAATACATCGATTGATCAGTTTCCTGTAAGAATCATCCTGTGACCCAACCTGACCGGCTGCTGTGTGCTGTATGTAGCTCCACGTCTGTGTCCATGTAACTAGCAGAGGGGTGTGCTGCGAATGCTGTCAGCCTCTAGAAAGGTCTAGCTCACACCTTACTCAAACCTATTTGTGTGGTTCATGGTCCCAATAAGACACTGAAGGTTCCCAGAGTTCAAGCGTATAGTGGTCACATGTAACTTGAGACCCTCTTTCTTCCTAAGTGAATCTTACTAGGAATTGGGAGAGTGGAAGCCCGATTATTGGTCAAGGAGCCAAGCCTACTTTACCTGAGGAGAGAACCTGAGTAATGCCCCACAGGGAAGGAGGGTGTGGATATGGAGGTAGTGATGGGACATACTCTTTTCCCCCTATTCATCTCACACAATAAACATGTCCCCAGCCAATTCTGTTTCCTCATACCTCAAACACCTTAAACTCATTTTTTTTTTCTTTTTGTAGAGACAGGTTATCTCGGTTGCCCAGGCTGGTCTCAAGCTCCTGGCCTCAAGTGATCCTCCTGCCTCAGCCTCCCAAAGCACTCGGATTATTATAGGTGTGAGCGACCATGTCTAGCCCACTCTCAATTTTTTTTTTTTTTTTTTTTTGAGACAGGGTCTCACTCTGTCACCAAGGCTGGCATGCAGTGGTGTGATCTCAGCTTACTGCAGCCTCTACCTCCCAGGATCAAGTGATCCTCCTGCTTTAGCCTCCTGAGTAGCTGGGACTACAGTTGTGTGTCACCATACCCAGCTAATTTTTGTATTTTTTTTTTTTTGAAGAGACAGGGCCTTCATATGTTGGCTGGTCTCAAGTGATCCTCCCACCACAGCCTCCCAAAGTGTTGGGATTACAGGTGTGAGCCACCGCACCCGGCCCAAACTCATTTTTTACATTCCTGCACACGTCATTCCCTTATCCAAACCATTCATTCATCCAAACCTCGACAGCCCCTCCTAAGGCAGAAGTTAATGTGACCCATCCATTCAGCACATCTCTGCTGGGTTTGCCAGGTCTCGTCTTCACAGTAGTCCCTTTGTGTGTGACTGAATAGATGGAGTTAAGACTGTATGGGAGGTAAGTGGGAGTGCTTATTGTCCCAGCTACTCAGGAGGCTGAGGCGGGAGATCTCTTGAGTCCAAGGGTTCAAAGCCAGCCTGAGCAACAGACTATACACACTCAATTCAGAGGGGACCCATTTTCTTGAGGTCATTAACCTAGCCCCTCACTGCTGAGTTTATCTTGGTCCTCCAATCCTCTCACTTTAGAACTGTGCAGGCCTCTCGGGCACAGCAATCTCATGGCCAGAGGCAGAACCAGGGCTGGACTGGATTATTTTCCAAGCTGCTGTCCTTTCCAAGATACCTCAAGAAAAAACATTAAAAGACGAAATAACTCTTGAAGGGGGTTATACGTACCCTGCAGTGCTTTTTCCACTCACATGGTTTCAACTTTGGGCTTATTTGCCAAAATCTAGGATGGAAAAGTCCAGTTATGAAAATGTTCCTCCTGGCTGCATTTGATCTTGAAGACACTAAACCCAATTTCAGAGCATACTTAATCCTGGGCTATTGCTGAGGCCGACTTAGAAGAGACAAAGTGAGATGCAAAAGAGGAGAATTTTTTTTTTTTTTTTGAGGTGGAGTCTTGCTCTGTCACCTGGGCTGGAGTGCGGCGGCCGGATCTCAGCTCACTGCAAGCTCCGCCTCCCGGGTTTACGCCATTCTCCTGCCTCAGCCTCCGGAGTAGCTGGGACTACAGGCGCCCGCCACCTCGCCCGGCTAGTTTTTTGTATTTTTAGTAGAGACAGGGTTTCACCGTGTTAGCCAGGATGGTCTCGATCTCCTGACCTCGTGATCCGCCCATCTCGGCCTCCCAAAGTGCTGGGATTACAGGCTTGAGCCACCGCGCCCGGCCAGTGGAGAATTTTTATGATAGTTTGTACGTTACAAATACCCAACAAACTATTTTCTGTGCACCATTATTGCCATGACTTTGTGGGGACAGTTTCACGTAACTGTCAAGTCCAGGCTGCTCGGGTCTGGCCCCTGCAGACCTGCCATGCTGAGGCCCAGCTTTTCTGCTCCCCCTGTGCAGGTGAGAAGCTATTGATCTTCTGCAGACCTGCCATGTTGGGGCCCAGCTCCCCGCGCAGGTCAGAAGCTGTTCATCTTCTGCAACAGGGTTTGGCGCCGTTCTTCGGGGCTGATGCCCTCAGCAATGGACTTTAAGAAGCGCTGCTCGTGCGCCCTCTGGAGCAAGGAGCTGACAGAAGGGTTGGTCTTGCTCAGAGTCTCATAGCAGGTGAGGGTTTCCAAGGCTAAAACGTAGAGTGGCTCACAGACCTCCGGGTGGAGCATGGCCATGATGTGCAGAGCATGGCAGAACACCTGGGTGTAGACGAACAGGGCTTCCTGGGTCAGGTCCTCCTCTGGTCCTTGGGCCCAAGGGCCAGCTGACTGTATCAGCCTGACTGAGTCCAGCAGGCGGGTCAGACTGCCACAGAGGAGTTTGACCACGTGGTTCCAGCCCTCCAGAGGAAGCCAATTATGACAGCTCTGGCTGCAGAGAAACTGGAAAGTCCTCAGGAAGAGTACGGAGAGTTGCAGCTCCTGGGCAAACGGCTTCAGGTTGAGCAGGGGAACAAACTGAATATATTCCAGGCTATACGGGACATGGAGAAGCTGCTTCTCCAGCAGTCTCCTGGTCAGCTGGTGAAGGCGCTGCCACTCCTGAGGGCTGCACCAAGGCATGACTTGTACCAGGGCCACCAGAAAGCCTTTGCTGAACAGTCTGACCTCCTCAGGATTGCCCACGTCCACCACCAAGAGAGACAGCATCCTCTCTGAGATGCCACTGGAGACACAGCAGCACTCCATCCAGGCCAGGAGCCCCGTGCCGGCTCCGTAGCCTGGGTGGGCCTGGGAGGTCCACTCGTCTTCCGAAAGCTTACAGATCTCAAAAAGTGTGGCTGGCACTTCACACTTGAAGTGCCCCTCAAAGAAGTTCTTCAGCCTCAGGCCCACAGTCCAGTCCAGCTGTTCTAACTTGCGGTGGAGCCAGGACAGGGACTTGACCCAGGCGTCCGGGGAGAAGGTCTCGGCATTGGCTGATACGATGTCACACAGGAGCTCCAGGATATGGATCGCCAGATCCTTCCTATCCAAAGAGAGGCACCGCTTCTCCTTGGGGAGCTGCCAGTATTTGCTGAAGCCGTCCAAGAGCTGGCACAAGCTGAAGAGGAGTGGAAACGGGGAGCAGGTCTGGAGCCAGTACTCCTCTCGGCACGTGTCTGCTTCTAGAGTCTGGATGAAGATCTTCAGACTGAGGTCTACCTCTTCAACATCTAACCTCAAGAAAGGCAGGACAAACTCCCTCAGCACCTCCTCTGGCTCGAGAAGAGCAGCCACTGGAATCCCCTGGGGCTTCACGGGATGCATCAGGCAGTTCAGGAGCTCTAAAAATTGCTTTTCTTCCTTGGGTGTAGAGAACTTCGTCCAGACGGTTTCTTTGAGGCATGACACCATGAACGTGGCAGATGAACTGGGACTCTGCTCCTCCACGAACCGAAGGGCAGGGAAGGCAGTGAGAATCTGGGCCAGGAACTTGTGAGCGCCGAGACTGACCACAGCCAGGCTGCACATTTTCTTCACCGTGACTTCCGGGTGCACTATGATCAGGTGGGCCACGGAGGCCACAGCGTTCGCCAAGCCCTGTTCAGAGGCACTCGGAGTGAGCTGGTTAAAAGTCGTATTGAGGTCTTCCTGAAAACCCTCCACATAAGCCAGCAACTGTTCAGAGAGGCCCTTTCGCCCCCAGGAATGCAGGATACCTGCAAGGACTTTATTTTTTTCTGGCAGGGAGAGGTCTGCGTAACATTCCAGGACCAGGTGGATCACCTGCCGGATCTGCGACTCAGGGACGGCCCTGTCAGTTGTGCTGACGTCTATCACTGTTTCCAGCAGCCTCAACACCAAGTCTGGCTCTCGGAAGAGGGCCCTGTTACTCCCCAGGCAGGCCACCCACTGCTCCGAGAAGGCCCACTTCTTCTCAGAAGCAAAAATGTAGCACACTTCCATATGGCGGTCCATCTTCTGCTGGATGACGGCCATGGCAATGGAAGCTGTGATGTCCTCCAAGGCCCTGTTCTTCAGCACCGTGCTCGTTTTCCCCAGGAAGTCCCTGACACACTCCGCCAGCTCAGAGACCACCTGCCTCTCCTCCTTGGACAGGCTGGTGCGGTTCAGGTAGAGCGTTGCGTTCTGGCTGAAGGAAGTCAGACTGTCGCATAGCCGGTAGCTGTCGTAACTTGTCCCCTGGCTGCTGCGGAGCACGGCCTGCAGCTCCTCCCCCCACTCCCGCAGCAGGCGGTGCAGGAACTCACAGCCCACGAAAATGGTCTCACTGGGGAGTTTGGCCAGTGAGGTCAGGCTGACATCCCGTTCTGCCTCCTTCACCTTCTCTGCCAGCGCCTGCTGGTGGTAGGGGTTCTGGGTGTCCGAGTTCCACACGGAGATCACGGTGGCCAATTTGTCCAGATACATGGTTGCAGACACCTCCTGGGGGTCGTCCTCCATCAGTGCAAACACGGTCAGCATGTCGGCCAGGTTGGCCAGTGCACAGCACCTCCTCCCTGGGCCCAGGATCTGACTTTGCATCTGCGTCAGCCCACGGAGCAGCACGGCCAACAGGGGCATGGTGGGGCACACGTCTGGGTCTGACCTAAGCCTCTTTGGAGGATGGGGGAACTCATCTAAGGCAGGCAGGTACTTATGGGCCATTGCACTAAACTGGGAGAGCAGGGGGTCCTGCGGGTGACCCTTGTGCTTCATCATCTCCCACCAGACGTCCAGGAAGAAGGCCACATCTTCAGAAGAAGTGTCAACGGTCACGTGCTCCAGAAAGCGCTCTAGTTCTGCATGGCGGATGGTGGTGGGCAGGGCCATCAGGAGCTGGATAAAGAGTCCAGAAGCTTCCAGGGATTTGAGCAGCTCAAAGAGGACAGTGTGGTTGATGGTGGGGATCATGTTGCCCACCGAGAAGAACAGGTCTTCCTGCCACCGCGTCTCCGTGTCGGACGGGGTCACAGGGTGTGGCTGCAGAACCTTGGCCCAGATGATAATCAGGGCTTTCTTCTTCCAAGCAAAGGGCTGAGAGTGTGCTGCGGCCGAGGAGATCTCCCTTAAGGCCTCCACGATGGGGCATCCAACACGTTCCCAGTCAGACTTTGTCAATTCTGCCAGTTCCTTGGGGCGGAACAGCTGCTCGGCCAGCAAGAAGCCTCCATGCAGAATAGTCATTTCTTCACAGATGTTCAAGGGCCCTGCACGTAGACAAGCCAAATAAGACAGTATAGTGAAAATGTTTCCAGATGGCCACTGCTGTTAATAGGCGATCATGGTTAGAGATGACAAGGGTTTTCAATGACATCAGCGGAAGGGGAGAAGGGATGGCTACAAGAGCCACTGCAGAGCTGGAGTCAGAAGGACCTGGCCGAGGAATCCAGAATGGCTTCCGAGCTCTCCAGCCTGCGAACCGGGTGGCGTCACATATAGGGAATGGTGGAGAATCAGAACAGGTGTGAGGAGAGATGAGTTCAGCTTTGGTTATCGGGGTACAGACGTCCTCCAGCAATGGAAATGCCGGGTGGAAGTTCAGGAGGGAAGTCAGCTGGGAAATGTGATTCTGAGAGTTATCTGCCCAGAGGGATCACTGGAACCAAGAGGGTGAATGAGATCCTTCAGGAAAAGTGTGTGAAAAGAAAAAGCTGGGCTGCTGAGGCCAGACCCTCCAGCAAAGGGTGGGCCAGCAGAGGATGTGGGGAGAGCGGTTTAGAAATAGCAGGAAGGCAAACTACAGGGGCCACTGAGCATGTACCACAGGACATGACAGCTGAGCTTCTCATGACAGGTGAAGGGGGCATAGCCACAGGGTAACGGGCACAGAAGCAATCACACAGCCACAGGGTAATGGGCACAGAGCAATCACACAGCCACAGGGTAACGGGCACAGAGCAATCACACAGCCACAGGGTAACGGGCACAGAGAAATCACACAGCCACAGGGTAATGGGCACAGAGCAATCACACAGCCACAGGGTAATGGGCACAGAGGCAATCACACAGCCACAGGGTAATGGGCACACAGCAATCACACAGCCACAGGGTAATGGGCACAGAGCAATCACACAGCCACAGATAAAGGGCACAGAGCAATCACACAGCCACAGAGTAATGGGCACAGAGCAATCACACAGTCACAAGGTAATGGGCACAGAAGCAATCACACAACCACAGGGTAACAGGCACAGAGCAATCACACAGCCACAGGGTAATGGGCACAGAGCAATCACACAGCCATGGAGTAAAGGGCACAGAAGGAATGAGACAAGCCCTGCCTTCACCCTTTACAACCTTGCCTTGGGAACAGGCTTCAAACATTCTTCTACCTTTCAGGGAAACAGTCTACCCACAGCTCTTTCCGGTCAAAAAGAAGCTACTCACGGCCCTGCTCTGTGGGAGAAACCAGGGAGCAGATACAGAAAATACTGTGCTAAATTAAGCCTTCCTTCAGGGAACTAACGATTGACACCGACTTACCATGGAAAGCATCTTGGGATGTTTAAACAGACATGGGTTTAAATCCTAGCTCAGCCATTTAAAAATAATGTGATTCTGGCCAGGTGCAGTGGCTAGCACTTGTAATCCTAGCTACTTGGGGGGTCTGAGGCAGGTGGATCCCTGAGGCCAGGAGTTCAAGACTAGCTGGGGTAACATAATGAGACCCTCCCCCGCAATCTCCAAAAAAAAAAAAAAAGGATGTGCCTTGGTCAGGTTGCTTCTCCAAGCCTCCCTTCTGCATATGTGGGGATAATACAGACTTCATGTTATAACTTGGAGGATCATGTGATATATACCAGTCAAGCCCTTTCTCCTGGGTTGGTATTGCTATCTCCTGACCCCATCTCCCCGGGACGCTATGATAGATAAATACAGCTACAATAAGAATCAGATTACAGAGTCTAGTTAGGTGCTCAGTAAATGTTGGTTTCCCCAAACCTTTTCATAGTTGGCAGGTCCAGAATCTCGTCACTATTCTTTGCCTCCCCCAGCTCAGAAACATCAAAGGATGTAGGCCTTTATCAGGCATGTTTCCTTTGGCCTAGAAACTAAAACGAGGGTACAAATACTGCTTCCTATTCCTCATTCCTGAGTCCTCTCCCCTTTCCTAGGATTGAGAGATGCTACTCCTTCCTCAGTCTCTCATGCCCACGAGAGCTCATATTCCCCATTTCCACAGGCCGGTCACCAGCAGAGAAAACACTGACTCCAGGAAACTAAGGACCATCTTACCCTTCCCACCATTTATGAGAGCAGCAACAGGACAAGGGTTCAGCACTATGTAACCCACTTGTGGAGGCAATCCATCTCAGTGGCTGAGGCTGACTCCCAGGGAGGGTTAGGCTGCAGAGGGGACCTCTCTGGGGGTTACGGCCCTTCTTTCTGGCTCAGGAGGCTCTCCCAGGGTCCCAAAATACGGTCCCTCCTGACGCTGTAAATTTAATTTTACTGCATTATTGGATTAGTTGAGCAGATGTCTGGCCCTCAACACCTGCCTTCCAGGCGCAGTAAGTACCCACAGTTTGAAGTAGTAAGTCCCAGGGCAGTTACTAGCTGGAAAATACTCCGGTGCTTCATCACGGATGGTTAACTAGTGCTTGCTAGAGCCCACTTCTTGGGTTTATTATGCGCCTACTCCATGCCAGGCACAGTGCTAGGTGGTGCACATGTAAGATCTCCTCGATTCACAACCACCTTTTGAGGACTATTATTCCCGTTTTAGAGAAGAGGACACTGAGGCGCAGAAACGATTTGCTGAGGGTGCCCCCGCCTGAATGTGGTGGGGCTGGGAAGCAATTACGGCTGAGGGGCTCCAAGCCCTAAGAGCTCTAATATTCCGCTCCTGAAGAGCTCTCTGGGGGGGGGGAAACAGACCATTTCCCCCCAGCCTACTACTGCTGACACATCTCGGGGTGCCTCACCCCCAGCTCTCCCAGAACAGCCTCCTGGTCTTAGCACCCTGTGTCGAGGCTTAGCAGGGAGCTTCTAGTTCCAGGGTTCCCCCTCTCCCAGACCTTGCAAGATTCTGAATCAGGACGCACGCAGGTTCAGAAAGTGACGCCTCAGGAACGCAGCCGCCCCAACCGCGGTGTGACCCGCGCAGCCCCGCACGGGACACTGTACCTCGGCGATCTCCATGAAAAGTCGCCCAACACTCAGTGGGGGAGACACACTGCCATTCTCCCGGCTCTGTCGATGAGGAAACCTGATGCGCGTAAGACACTTGGAGCGTAAGACGCTTGCTCAAGAACGCAGTTGCCATTCAGGAAACGAGGCCGCCGGGGCACCCGGGGGTGCTCGGAGAGAGCCCGTTTCTCAAAGCACGTGCGCGAACCCCGGGCGCTTCCAGGGGTTCTCACTTCACGTCTGCTCGGTGTTTTCCCGCGGAGGGGGCCGGAGGCGGCAAGACACGGCCCAACGCACGGCCGGACCCGGACCACCCCCGTCAAGGCCACCCGGGGACCCCCAGACCCGCCCCGACGCGGGGGAAGCTTCAGGCCCG
>NW_012112031.1:552426-554865 GCF_000951035.1 Colobus angolensis palliatus
GCGCGCGCCAAGCGCACAGCACCGCCTTCCGGCACAGAGGCCTCCCACCCACTCTCAGGTACCGGGCGTCGCTCCCCAGACCCCTCCGCACCGTCCCCTGTCCGGCCCCGCTTCCGGGGTCTCAGCGGGTCCGGCTCACGAGTCCCCGGCCCCGCATTCACCCTCACCCGGTAACCCCGGGCGTGCCCCGCACACAGCTCACCCCCACCGAGCGCCTCCCGCGGGCCGCCCACTACCCAGCGCGGCAGCACCACGCGAGGCTTCCACTCCCACGCTTCCAGCCTGCCCCACACACAGTCCCACAACGCGCTCCTGCCGCGGCGCGCCGCCCCCTTCAGACAGCAGCGGCTCGGATCCTAGGCGCTTTTGACGGCTGGTCCTCCCCAGAAAATGCACCGTGTGAGCCCAAACATGGTGGGGTGGCTCCGGTACGCTGGACCCCGAGCTTGCAGCCTGCGCTTGAGGAAACACAAATATCGTGTGCCTGCCTCCTCCCCTGAGATTGAGTAGTAACCGCCATTCCAACTCTCCAGCTCCAGCTTCTAGCACCAGGGACCGCCTCCACCCCCTCATGTGCCAAGTGGAGTTCGAGCTGGCGCGCGCGGCCCTCAGGCAGCTGAAGGGTCCTGTGAGCGATCCGGAGAAGCTGCTCATCTACGGCTTCTACAAACAGGCCACCCAGGGCGACTGCGACATCCCCGCCCCTCCGGCCTCAGACGTGAAAGCCAGGGCCAAGTGGGAGGCTTGGAGCGCGAACAAAGGGGTGCCCAAGATGGACGCCATGAGGAGCTACGCGGCCAAAGTGGAGGAGCTGAAGAAGAAGGAAGTGGGGGGCATGGAGCGCCAACAAAGGGGTGTCCAAGATGGACGCCGTGAGGGGCTACGCGGCCAGAGTGAGGAGCTGAAGAAGGAGGAGGCTGGCTGAGGGCTCCTCGGGAATGGAAAGGCTTCTTAGACCTTGATGGCTGAAACGTCCTGAAACTGTCTCAAGCTTAGCGGAGACATCAATAAATCACTTAAACTGCGTGAGAGTGACCGATTGCTGCTGGAACAGAGGAACTGGAGGAACTCGGTGACTGAGTGCTGGGAAGGCGTCCAAATACACAGACTGGCTTTTTGTATGGTTTTTGGGTGGAGTTCCCAGCCCTCCTATTACAAGAGCGTATGTAGGTATTTGGCAGGAGAGGGGGGACAGTGTGCTGTGGAAATGCCCAAAATCTGAGGGCAGGAGACCATTCTCCAGTGACGGCCTCTTGGGAGGCTGAGGCCCCAGCCCCTTCTATCTTCAAGGCTGATTCACTAATACCCCAACACCACAGAGGGGAGCGGGACTCTGTCCTAAACACTAAAGTCCAAAAGCTCCCACTGGAACACAGGGCCTACCAAGTTCATGTTTTGAGGGAGACCAAGCTTTCCGTGATGATAATGCGGTGAAACAATTGATGGGTCAGAACACAGCAGCTGAGAAACAATGGAGCAGATGGTATCAAAATCGCAGCCCCAAAAAGGCTCACCTAAGCCCGGGCAACCCAAATGTTCTCGGGACTGTTCTGTACTTAACCCTGGTTTCTGCTTAGGGGATGTTGGTGGGACAGTATGCATATGGATGTCTATGTGGGATTTGCTGCAAGAGCACAACACACCCCTTGACCTATGCAAGTGCCAGAGTGTCTGAACCCAGCTTCTACTCCTGTTAATGATCACGGGGGCTTCAATGCACAACCATTGTGCATAGCAGCTGGAGTATGGAATAGTAAATGGTATCCAGAGAGGCAGGTCTACAGTGGCATATGGGATTTCCTGGTACTTCTTCCTTAATGGAAACTATTTTCACAGATCATGACATCAGGCCAGCTCCAGTTCTCATTGGGACCAATAAAACAATAGAAGCAACAACCATAAAGACTTAAGAGGACAAAGGAAACAGACCTCACTGTGTGTCTTCAAGATCTGTTCACATAGTTGCAGGAAGTTGCTATAGACAAAGTACATTAATAAAAAATGAAACCCACCCAGGACATCACAGCGACAAAAGAACTATTTCTGGTAACTGGACCAGGTGAGAGCCACACTGGAGAAGAGCAGTGCTGCCCTCTCTTCTTTGGTGAATGTTATGAAGACGTTCTGATGCACTTAGGATCATGATTCATGTTAAATGTAAATAGTAAAAATAATACCTCTTGTTCCAAAATGTGGTGACAATTTAGAAGCTGTCTGTATAGCCAGAACACTCTGTAAATCACAGAACCTAGAAAGTAAAAATGTGCCATATTTAGGACAGCAGAAAGTAACAGTAAGATAAAGTTTTTAAAAAGAGAGAAAATGGCCGGGCGCGGTGGCTCAAGCCTGTAATCCCAGCACTTTGGGAGGTCGAGGCGGGCGGATCACAAGGTCAGGAGATCGAGACCATCCTGGCTAACACGGTGAAACCCCGTCTCT
>NW_012112031.1:558785-560467 GCF_000951035.1 Colobus angolensis palliatus
CGCTAAATGTAGATTCACTGAGCTGAATGCATAACTGTTCCTCTGCCCTCTCCTTTCACTGTAACGTGTAGATTTGCTGACCGCTAAATGTAGATTCACTGAGCTGAATGCATAACTGTTCCTCTGCCCACTCCTTTCACTGTAACGTGTAGATCTGGTGAGCGCTAAATGTAGATTCACTGAGCTGAATGCATAACTGTTCCTCTGCCCACTCCTTTCACTGTAACGTGTAGATTTGGTGAGCGCTAAATGTAGATTCACTGAGCTGAATGCATAGCTGTTCCTCTGCCCACTCCTTTCACTGTAACGTGTAGATTTGGTGAGCGCTAATCAAAGCCTCACAAGAATGTAACCACTTATCTCCCTACCTACCTTCCTTTATTTTTCCTTTCCCTCTTCCCTCCCTTCCTGCTCTTTCCCTTTTAAATACTTGTTAGGAATAATGCTTAAAATCCTAAGGAAATTGAACACTCAAACAAAGGATTCTTAGCAAAGCAATTTTACTTCTGCGCAGAGGGGTGCCTTGTTAGCCAGTCGCCATGAGAGCACACCTGAACAAAGGGGCACGAGAGCCTTTATTCCTGACACAAGTCCTGCCCCTGTACCTTTTTCCATTGGCCGGGGTTGGGTTGTACAATCTAAACTAATCCCACTTGGCTAAACACTTGATTTTTTTAGATAGAGTGGGCACGTAAAAGAAAGTGGAGAGGAAGGGGAAGGGGTATCTGTAATGAGCTAGAAAGTTAGTCCTCTTTCCAAATAAGGAAAGGAATGTGAGCTGGCACTGATAACACTTGGTGCTGTGGCGTGCCTGGGCATCTAACAAAGGAAAAAAGGATAAACAAGGGGGGGTACTAAGAATTAAAGAATAAAATATTGATCAGCTTATTTGAAGAGAAACCTCATCATATCCCACAAAGTAAAGCCCTAAAAATCTTCTTTGGAAAGAGTGCGGGCCACAGATCTGTGGCTGTGTCTCCTTCTCAGGCACATCCTCAGCCTTGGCAAAATAAACCTCTAAATGGGCAAGACTTGTCTCAGACACTTATCTGGTTTAAAATACCGTTTCATATTGTTTTGATTTTTGAACCATGTGACTCTATTGCTTTATATAAAGGGGATGAAGCAAGGGCACTTCTTTATTGATCATTAAAGTCAGAGTAAATTTACTACTGATTTCGCCTAAGGTAAGGGTAAGAACACTTAAGAACAAACAGGGAAACTTCTCAACTCTTACCCTGAATTTCAACAGACACACTGGAGGTCTCCGGAAAACTCTGGCTGCTAAATCACACCAGCACTGAGTGGCAGGTGAGACAGCCAGAAAGTCACATGAAGGAGCACTGAACGTCCCTGGGTTTGTTAATTCCGGTGATATGTCAGACGGACATGGACTTCAGACACTCCTCCTGCAGGCTAACTAGGAGAGTTCTGGCAACACGGCCATTCTAAATCTTTCTGGAGATTTAACTCAAGGCACACTTGTATTATTTACATGTAGGCTCCATAACCCCTCAATTCAAAAAAACAACTCTGGAGAAGGTGGAGAACTTTCCAGCTTCATCTGTTTAAAACACCAGCTTACAGCCTGAGCAACACAGTGAGAGTGTCTCCACAAAAAATCAAACAATTAGCTGGGTGTGGTGGCACGTGGCTGGGGTCCCAGCTAGTCAGGAGGCTGA
>NW_012112031.1:566257-567390 GCF_000951035.1 Colobus angolensis palliatus
CAAAGTCAAGGGCAAACAAAGCCTGTAGCCAGGAAGTGTGGCTGGCGGACCAACTAGACCAGGACCCGCATGCCAGGCAGTAGGATCTCTGGTAAAAGAGAAAGTCCTGCCGCTCCACTCGCAGCATCGGGGCAGACACTCAAGAATCTTTAGTATCACGAAACTCAGTCTGATAATGAGGTCAAATATGAAACTCCATGTGATGCTTTAGTAATGAAGCCTGGAGTGATTCCTTTTTCATAAGTCTCCTCCCAGCCTACTCTTCTGATGTTGGTTCTGTTTAGTTTGGGCATCTTAATTAAAAAGGAAGCCTTGAGCCGTGCCCAGTGGTCACACCTATAGTCATAGCCACTTGGAGGATGAGGCCAGAGGATCACTTGAGTTCAGGAATTCGAGTTCAGCCTGGGTAACAGAGTGAGACCCTGTCTCATATATATACATAAAGATACAAATAAAAATACATAAATAAGTAGAAAGCCTTAACAATAATGTTTTGGTTCCACAAGCATCCCTTCAGTTGTTTAGCAAGAACATTCATTTACTTAGTCAAAAAGAGCTAGGTACCATGCTGGGTTCAGGGGTGTCAGCAGAGACAGCTGGAAGCTTTGAGGAGTGTACAGAACAGCTGAGAACTCGGATATGGAAACAAGTATTTTGCATGACAGAGTGTGTACGCATGTGTGTGTCTTGAAGCATTTGCTATAATATCTACCTCAGCAGGAAGTCACAAGATGACTGGGCAATTGAAAATGAAGAAACAAATATATTTATTATTTAGAAACAGTGAAGGTGAAAGTGGCTGTTCTAGGAAGTGTAACTCAGAGATGGACCGTTTCATTTCTAAAATATCTTAGTACTATCTGATTTATTATCTTGATGAAAGTAAGTATTTAAAAATCAAAGATACGCTTTAAAAAAACCACAGCTCACAAATATGCACATTTCTGTCTTTTAAGAGCCATAAAAAGTAGGAGGAAAGAACAACTAAATGATTTGGAGAACCTAAGAAAGCTTTTTTTTTCTTTTTTGAGACGGAGTTTCGGTCTTATCACCCAGGCTGGAGTGCAATGGTGCAATCTTGGCTCACTGCAACCTCCGCCTTCTGGGTTCAAGCGATTCTCCTGCCTCAGCCT
>NW_012112031.1:575715-581674 GCF_000951035.1 Colobus angolensis palliatus
CCACTGTACTCCAGCCTGGGCGACAGAGCAAGACTCCATCTCAAAAAAAGAAAAAAAAATCCATTCAATCTCTTTGATTATGCAATTCCACTTCTGAAGAGATATATCCGCAAATATAAACAAGGTAATATCTGGGTGGTGAGGTTATCACTTATTTTCATTTTCTGTTTATCTATATAAATACTGAATCACTGTGAAGAAACTATGGGAACAACCTTCATGTTAACCTCATTAATATAGGTTATAAGCCATTTGTAAGCTTCATTTATAAGCCAAATTCAAAGTAACAGGTTAGTTATTCTTCTCCAAGATTGCTCACCTGGTTATCAGCATAGCCCAGCAAAGCCCTTTGCTTTTCTTCATCTTTTTCATAAATTTTCATTCCCAGTAGATCACACCAGTAGTTCAAGGACTTGTGAAGATCAGACACTGCAAGTGTTACTTTTAATACAGGGTCTGTTGGGTGATAAAGCAGGAACAGACAGATCAATTTAATGGAATAAAACAGAAAGACCAAAACATGCTCATGAATACATACAAATTCAGTTTATGTTAAGAAAGGGATTTTAAGCCAGTATGAAGTCAGGTGCCTGTAATCCCAGCACTTTGGAAGACTGAGGCAGGAGGACTGCATGAGCCTAGGAATTCAAGACCAGCCCAGGCAACACAGTGAGACCTCACCTGTACAAAAAATTTTTTAAAATTGGCTGGGCGCAGTGGCTCAGCTCACGCCTGTAATCCCAGCACTTTGGGAGGCCAAGGCAGCTGGATCACCTGAGGTCAGGAGTTTGAGACCAGCCTAGCCAACATGGCGAAACCCTGTCTCTACTGAAAATACAAAAAAAAATTAGCTGGGCATAGTGGTGCACCTGTAGCCCTGGCTACATGGGTGGCTGAGGCGGAAGGATCACCTGATTGCACCAATTAAACCATTTCACATGTGCTAGAACAGGTAAAAAAAAACCCACAAAAAGCAAAATAAGTGTTGGTGAGAATGAAGAACAACTGGACCTACCATAGACAAACAATGGTCCTATTACTTTCAATGACTGTCTGACACTTTCTTATAAGGTAAAAGCAATTCTACTCCCAGGTATTTACTCAAGAGAAATGAAACATTTATCTATCTACAACAAGATTTACACAAGAATGTTCATGGCAGTCTTCCTTAGATAAAAAATCTAGAAATAAACCAAATGTCCACCATTGGAAGAATGAATTAGCAAATTGTTATATTCATAAAATTGAGTATCCGTCAGCAATAAAAAACAAAAACAAAAAAACCCACCAAGCTGTGATATGCAGTTACATGGCAGCGGAATCTCAAAGCCACGTTGAGCAAAAGAAGCCAGGCACAAGAGAATACTGAATGATCCCATTTGTATGACGTCTAAGAACGAGCTCACCTACAGTGACAGAAGTCAGAATAGCGGCTGATCTGGGAGATGAGGGTGCCAACTCATTGGAAGTGGGCATGAGGGAACTTCCTGGGAAAATGGTGTGTATTTTGAGTAATGGTTGTATGAGTAAACACAACTGTCAAAACACATTTAAATTCTACCTAAATTATGCCTCATCAACAACAACCACTTGTCTGAGCTCAGGAAGGAGTTAAAAACTAGAAGTGAGGAAGCTGGAGCAAGGATGATGGTTAAGTTCAGAGCAGGGGTAAGCAGAGTCGCAGGTAAGCTCTCATCAGAGTAGAGGAAGAATGCAGAATGGGAAAAACGGCAAATCAGGGCTATGGGTAAAAAACACTTTGGGATGAGACACAGAAAGAGGTGCCCGTGTCTGAGGAGAAACTGTCAGGGAGATGAAAACGGCAGCATGGCTGGGCGCAGTGGCTCATGCCTGTAATCCCAGCCCTTTGGGAGGCCGAGGCGGGTGGATCACCTGAGGTTAGGAGTTCAAGACCAGCCTGACCAACATTTTGAAACCCCATCTCTACTAAAAATACAAAAATTAGCCAGGCATGGTGGTGTGTGCCTGTAATCCCAGCTACCAGTTACTCAGGAGGCTGAGGCAGGAGAATTGCTTGAATCTGGGAGGCAGAGGTTGCAGTGAGCTGAGATCGTGTAACTGCACTCCACCCTGGGCGACAGAGCAAGACTCCGTCTCAAAAAAAAAAAAGAAGAGAAAGAAAATGTCAGGATCGCCAGGGAGCAGGAGTTCATCAGTGTTGTGGAAGAGTGAGCAGAGGCTGGGTGTGCTGGCTCACATCTATAATCCCAGCACTTTGGGAGGCCAAGATGGAGCAATCAATTGAGCCCAAGAAGTTCGAAACTAGCCTGGGAAACATGGTGAAACCCCATCTCTACAAAAAATACAAAAATTAGCCAGGCGTGGTGGCACACGCCTGTGGTTCCAGCTATTTGGGAAGCTGAGGTGGGAGGATCACTTGAGCGTAGGAGGCAGAGGCTGCAGTGAGCTGAGATCGTGCCACTGCACTACAGCCTAGGTGATCGAGACCCCGTCTTACAAAAATAAAATGGGCTCAGGTGCGGTGGCTCACGCCTGTAATCCCAGTACTTTGGGAGGCCAAGGCAGGCGGATCGCCTGAGGTTAGGCGTTCAAGACCATCCTGGCCAACACGTTGAAGCCCCGTCTCTACTAAAAATACAGAAATTAGCCAGGTATGGTGGCATGTGCCTGTAATCCCAGCTACTCAGAAGGCTGAGACAGGAGAATCGCTTGATCCCAGGAGGTGGAGGTTGCAGTGAGCCAAGATCGCACCACTGCACTCCAGTCTAGGTGACAGAGCAAGAATCCATCTCAAAAAATAAAATAAAATGGCCCAGGCGCAGTGGCTCACGCCTGTAATCCCAGCACTTTGGGAGGCCGAGGCAGGCGGATCGCCTGAGGTTAGGAGTTCAAGACCATCCTGGCCAACACGTTGAAGCCCCGTCTCTACTAAAAATACAGAAATTAGCCAGGTATGGTGGCATGTGCCTGTAATCCCAACTACTCGTTTGAACCCGCAAGTCGGAGGTTGCAGTGAGCTGAGATCCAGCCACTGCACTCCAGCCTGGGCGACAGAGCAAGACTCCGTCTCAAAAAAAAAAAGGCTAGGAGTTTGAGACCAGCCTGGCCAACCTGGCAAAACCCCGTCTCTACTAATACAAAAATTAGCCAGCATGGTGGCGGGCGCCTATAGTTCCAGCTCCTCGGGAGGCCGAGGCAGGAGAATCGCTTGACCCTGGGAGGCGGAGGTTGCAGTGAGCTGAGATCCAGCCACTGCACTCCAGCCTGGGCGACAGAGCAAGACTCCGTCTCAAAAAAAAAAAGGCTAGGAGTTTGAGACCAGCCTGGCCAACCTGGCAAAACCCCGTCTCTACTAATACAAAAATTAGCCAGCATGGTGGCGGGCGCCTATAGTTCCAGCTCCTCGGGAGGCCGAGGCAGGAGAATCGCTTGACCCTGGGAGGCGGACGTTGCAGTGAGCCGAGACTGCGCCACTGCATTCCAGCCTGGGCAACAGAGCTAGACTCCATCTCAAAAAATTTAATTAACTAATTAATTAAATTAAAGAGCGAGGAAAGAGTCTGGCAAATTTGTCAGCTGAGAGGATGACTGAGATTCTATCTTCCTTCAAAATAAAATGTATAAAGACTATTTTCTATACATTTCCTGCTTTAACATTAATTGTGCATCTACTATTATGTAATTTGCCAAAGCTCTATAAACTATAACAAGCTGATGAGACAGACACTCTTATTTTCTGAAATTTTTGGATAAGAAGACTAAAGTTCAAAGAATTTAAGTAAACCGTTTAAGGTCAGTCACATAGTTATGTGACCGAACCAAGAATGACAGATCTGTTCCTTTAATCACTCAACAAAGTATTCGCAGAACGTCTAGTACACGCCAGGTACGTGCTAGGAGCCAGGATCCAAAAACAACTTTGAATGCTTCTGAATTACTGAGTTTGATGAGAATCTAAAAGTAGTTGCTGTATTTGGCAAGAAACAAAAGCACTTCACTGAGTAACGAGAGCCAGTGCACAACAGACTGAAGTGAAAACGGGCGGCGAGAAAGAGAAGCAGTGCGCACTCAGGGTTTCGGAAGAAGAAATCTGGAAAGGACGTAAAAAAGAGAAACAGTGCGCACTCAGAGTTTCAGAAGAAGAATCTGGAGAGGAGATATTGGGTCAGTAAAAGGTTTTTAAAGGATGGGAGCTTTCAGCACCTGTTTGCATGCTGACGAGAATAACTCACGAGAAAAAAGAGACTGATGCTGCAGAATGGAGAAGAGATGATCAAAGGAACTGCAGAGCTGAGGGGGATGGGATGGAGGCATCTCCATGCAGAGAGCAGAATAAGGACAGATCCAGCAGCAGTGCTTCCAGGGCAGCCTGAGGTTGTGGCAAGGCACAAATGCTGAGTCTAAACAAGCGGTCTACACAGGTGGCAGTGAAGACATCGGTCCTTGGCTCAGGTCAACCCAACAGCGAAAGGACGTGGTTCTGATAGTAAGAACCTGGACCCTGTTGCGTAGGCCCTCCCACACACACTTAATGCCACCCCCCTCAGGCCCATGGTGACACAAATGTAGAAATGACACTCACATCATCCAACAATTTGCTTCCCTGTGGATCCACCTTAGAAAGTTCTCGAAATGCTTCATCTCCAACAAAGCAAATTTCATGTCCGTCCTACACCAGTAAAGAGAAAAGACACCTGCCAAAGACATCCTTGAAGAAACCTCCGGTCCAGCCTGCCCCCTGCCTGAGGAATACTTACAGGGTCGGCCAGAATGACCACCTGTACTGTTGCTTTCCCTGGGGTGTCCAGGCTCACCAGGGGAGTCAGAATCTTCTGGTTCTCCCTTTTCATCAAGTCTTCTAAGTCTGGCAACTTGAGGAAAACAAAGGGGCAACGTGAGCCAGGGGTCACACACTACTCAGGACACGGCCCTCGTCAGCCCTAGAGGAGTATCAGACACCAGAAAGAACCCAGGCGCCGTGTGTTTGAATTTACTATCTCAGCTGCTCTTCAAACAACTGCTGACCTTGATACTGAAGCCACAGTCAAAAGGACCTCGAGAAGGGAAGGGCAAGGTTCTCAGCTGGGTTGAACGAGCTAGTCGCAGAGCTCAAACACTCTGGTATCAAGCGTTACCTCTTTCTGGGGGCAAGAGAAGGCAATTCTTCCAAAAGCTGCTGCGTGGTCCACCGCACCCTTGACGCCCTGGAGCTCCAGCTTACACTGAAATAGGAAAGGGGGTTATTTTTTGGAACAGGTTCTACATTACATGTATGTGGTAGAAAAATTCAAACAGTATATACAAAAGGAATAAAGTAAAAACTAAGGCTCTAGCCTACTCTCACCCCAGAGACAACTAGTAAGCAGCTTCCTGTGTATCCTTCTAGAAGCACTGCACATGCACGCATCTATCTTTTTTTTTACACAAATGGTAACATAATTTACAAATTATTCTGTACCTTGTTTTTGTCCACTTAATGTCACCATGTCAATACATAAAGATTTGCCTCAATCTTTTTGCTAGCTATGTAGTAATCCATTCCATGAATGAACCGTAAATTACTGAAGTATGTCTCTAATCTATACGACACTGAAATTCTTACATGTTGTGATTACAAACAATGCCGCAACAGACAACCTTGAACACACTTCTGTGTGCCTCTGTGTGCTGAGCACATCTGTAAATAAGTCCTAGGAGCAGAACTGCAGGGTCAAAGGGCAAGGACTTCATTGTGCTCAAATGCTGGGTTATTAGCAAAAGAAGATGAAAAAGATCTTGCATTAAATCCATTCAAGGGGCTTGGCGCGGTGGCTCACACCTGTAACCCAAGCACTTTGGGAGGCTGAGGAGGGCGGATCACAAGGTCAGGAGATCGAGAGCATCCTGGCTAACACGGTGAAACTCTGTCTCTACTAAAAATACAAAAAATTAGCCAGGCGTGGTGGCGGGCGCCTGTAGTCCCAGCTACTCGGGAGGC
>NW_012112031.1:582639-585210 GCF_000951035.1 Colobus angolensis palliatus
AATTCCGTCTCCAAAAAAAAAAAAATTAGGCTTGGTGGCTCATGTCTGTATTCCCAGCCACTTGAGAGGCTGAAGCAGGAGGATCGCTTGAGCCCAGGAGGTTGAGGCTGCAGTGAGCCAAGACTGCACTACTGCACTCCGGCCTGGGCGACAGAATGAGATCCTGTCTCCAAAAAAAAAAAAAGACAGTATGAAAAGCCTAATTATTCTATGGATGGCACTAAGAAGACTGGCTAATCATTTGGTAAGAAAAACTTACATCTTTGAAATAAATGACAAAATACATTCCTGATGGGTTAAAAAAATAAGTTTAAAAAACGAAATCATGAAAATACTAGATACAGATGATTATTTATACAGTTTTGAGTAGAGGAAGATTTTTCTTTAAACCTGATACCAAAGATAGAAAAACTATGAAGAAAAAAGTTCTGCTACGCAAATTACACAAAATGGAAAACTAGACAACAAACAAACAAAGGAATTACAATCAAAACCAGAGGATACAACACAGTAGGGGGACAAACTGCAATATATTGGACAAAAAGTCCTTAATATGTAAATCACCCTATTAACAGGAAAAGAATGAACATGCTAGAAAAATAGGCAAAAGGCACAAAGCAATAATCCACAGAAGAAGGAATTAGAATGGTCAATTAACATATGAAAAAATATTCAACCTGACCCCCCTAAAAAACGTAGAAATTAGAATTCACATAAAATCTTTTGCTATCTAATGTGCAAATAATGTTAAAAGTTGGCAGTGTTAACTCTATTAGTGTAGAGGGGAAAATCACAATCTTACAGTACTAGTAAAGTGTAAATTAGTACATTTCTGGGCAACAATTTGACAGACTGTACCAAAAGCTTTAAAAAATGTTCATTGCTTTTGAAAGAACAAGTCAATTTTCAGCCACTCAAAAGGTAATTGTGGATGTATGACAGGCTTTTACCACAAAGACATTCATCAGTGTTGCTTAGAACAACAAAACACTAGGAACGACATAAATATCCAACAACAGAGAATTGTTTATCTTCCTACAATGTAGTAATACAGTGGAATTCCTATAAAAGGATATGAAGAAATGTACACACTTAATTATATATATGTATTTTTGACAAAAGATTGGAAAGATATACTCTAAAACGTCAGCAGTGGTTCTCTCTGGATATATGGGTGTGTGTGTTTTTCCGGCTTATCTGCTTGTCGAAGGAAAAAACTTGATCATTTTGTAAAAAGAATAAAAGTCATATTGAAACACCTACTGTTACTGGAAACTTTTCACATTTAAAGTGACTTTCTAAAGAGCGGTTCCACGTCTCCATCTGACTACGGTACATTCATTACATTTTTCTTCCGTTTTTCACTTCCTTAGTCCTGTTTGTTAGAACAGCAATACTGTGACTAAGATGCTGTTTCTCACAAGTGCCTCCGCCTAGCAGGCTCCATTTTTGTCCTTTCCATTTACTTCAAAATCAATAAATCCCAGTTGACTTGGAGCCTGAAGGGACGCAGGACAGGAAGTTAACAAGTGGATGAAGCTGCACAGAAGTAATTCAAAGGAAAGATGAATGCCAGCCAGACAGAAGGTCTGACCACAATCAACCAGAAACGCCCAAAGGGATTTCCATTCCAAAGGACAAAAGCATCTTAGCACCGTGGAGCTCTCTATTATTTTAAGTACTGAAATATCACTAAGGCTGGAGATAAAAAATGGATGGTGGAGCTAGTTGCAAGAGTTAAGTTTTAAAGTTAGCAAAGGATCAATCACCTATCGACAAAAAAACACCATAAACACCCTTTAAATCGCCAGTCAAGTAGAGAAACACCATCTCTCCACGAGTCCCACGCAGCCAAGTCTAGCCTCCCACACTGGAACAGACTGATCTTTCTTTTGCTGAGCACCAGATGATAAACAAGGAGCATTCAACATCCTACGCAGACTCAGCACGGGGGCACTGGGGACAGGAGGCCGACCTGTGGAAGAAGAATTTCCAGGACTCCTTTCTAAGGCCCACTCACAGTCATACGTTCACCAAGTGAGACAGTGGGCACAAGTGCCTTTGCCATTCGCCAGCATTTTCCCCGGTTTTGCTTTTGTTTTGGCAGGGCAGGGAGGTGAATTTGTAGGCATTAAATACAAAATGAAACACTGATGAGGCTGTCTCTGCAGCCAACAAAACAAACCCTGCAAAGTTTCCTTCTTGTTCTGTGTGGCAGTCAGCGAGGGGGCTCCTCACTTCCTCCTCACTTCCTCGCCATCCCTCACCAAGTACCGACCCTAAAGTCTGGGACCTCAGCTCCAGAGGCTAAATGGTTTGGGGATGATCCTATTTCTCTTGCCAGTGATTAGTTTCCGAGCAGGCACAGTATATCAGCTCTGACCGGGAAGTTTGCTGGAAGATTCTAGGAAACTTTTTCTTCTGCTCTTAAAAAGAAAGCAAGCCAGGCACGGTGGCTCAAGCCTGTAATCCCAGCACTTTGGGAGGCTGAGGTGGACGGATCACGAGGTCAGGAGATTGAGAGCATCCTGGCCAACACGGTGAAACCCCGTCTCTACAAAAAATACAAAA
>NW_012112031.1:585670-592329 GCF_000951035.1 Colobus angolensis palliatus
AAGGAGAATTGCTTGAACCCAGAGGGCAGAAGTTGCAGTAAGCAGAGATCATGCCACTGCACTCCCGCCAGAGTGACAGAGTCTCAAAAAAAAAAAGCAAAAAGAAGTCTGCATCGTCTCTCCTACCAGATGGGCATGTGGGAGCATGTGGCCCTGCCTGCTCCTGGCAGCTCTCCTGGAACCTTGAGGGGACTAGCTCTAGGAGAGGCACCTGCAGAGAACAACAAAACGTAGAAAGAGAAAAATGTGGCAAGCTGGCAAATCATCTAACCTTGAAATCTTCCCCACCTATAGAACGCCTGCTCTGCGAGCTAAAACATTCCATAACTGTTCAATGTAGTTGGGTTTTCTGTTATTTACAGATGAAACACTCACAAATCAATAAATTACCAGTAGACGAGAACCAGTCTAGATCCCCTATTGCTATGTATTAAAGTTCTGATATGAGAATATAATTTCTCCGATAACAGGTAAAAGCATTGGCTGGGGAAGACATGTCACGTGAACACAGAAAGACTCGACAGAAAAAAGACAGGCGGCCCTCACTCTCCTTTCCTCAAAGATGCCTTTAGACAGAGGCTTTTACTGGTTCTGGTATAATTACCTGACTGAGGCAGACTGCGATTCTGCAAATAGAACTTATATCCTCCTGGGGCCTCGGTTTCAAAAACACCTTCTGCAACTTCCGTCAGGGGCCACTCCAGCTTCCTGGCGTTGCTGACAGCCTGGCTAGAAGCGAGCGTGAGTCCCTAAAACAAACCACAGTGCATCCAAGTACATGATCACAACTGATATTTTACAGAACAAGACAATGAGCCCAACCCCTACTGCCTACTGCCTTCAGGTAAAAATCACCTAAGATTAACTGGCATCCAACATTTTATTCTAGTGATTTAAAAACAGGTTTTCCATGTTTTATCGCACAAACATTCAGATCTTCATGAATAATAGAACAGAGATTGAGGCCGGGTGCGGTGGCTCAAGCCTGTAATCCCAGTACTTTGGGAGGCCGAGACGGGCGGATCACGAGGTCAGGAGATCGAGACCATCCTGGCTAACGCGGTGAAACCCCGTCTCTACTAAAAAAAATTACAAAAAACTAGCCGGGCGAGGTGGCGGGCGCCTGTAGTCCCAGCTACTCGGGAGGCTGAGGCAGGAGAATGGCGTGAACCCGGGAGGCAGAGCTTGCAGGGAGCTGAGATCCGGCCACTGCACTCTAGCCTGGGCGACAGAGCGAGACTCCGTCTCAAAAAAGAAAAAAAAAAAAGAACAGAAATTGAAATGCCAGTGAAGTCTGATTCATACAACACCAAAGATAACCTCTTCTAATTCTAAAGATCTAGCCAGAGAAATCTTGATGCTACCTAGGTCTGCCAGCTAGCTACCTATTTAAGGTGAACTGTTCTTGCTTTTTTAACAAACAAACAAACAAAACAAAAATAAGCAAACTATCAAGGTTTCCTTACATTTAATCCAAGTGTCCAGAAACGTACACCTATGCTTTCTGACAGAAACGTACACCTATGCTTTCTGATAAGACCAGCCTTGTTTCTAGCTTGGATTATTATAATGGCCTCTCTGCCTCCGGTCTTGTAAATCCATTATCCACTCCGCAGCCAAAGTAAACTTTCCAAAACGTATCCTACAGTCCACCCCCAGACAGCAGCCAGCCTTGTTTTCCCTTTGCTCAAAGTCCTCCAATGGCTCATTTCTCTCGGATGACTTATGGTCTAGGAGGCCCCCTACAGTCTTACCCCATGGCACTGCTGACCCCATCTCTTACCACGGTCCCCTCTCGTTCTCTATTCCAGCCACACCGGCTTCCTTTTCTCTGCCTGGAATGCTCGTCCCCCAGATACCCACATGGCTAACTCCCTGACCTCTTTTGAGCCTCTGCTCAAATGTTATCTCTTCACTCACACACACCCTCAACACCCTACTCAAATTTACAACCAGCCACCTACCCCCAGCCAAAAATCCGCTAGAAAAAAAACAGTATTTACCATAAAGTCATTGCCAAGCTTGTAGTCTCCGATGCCGTAATTGTAAGTCAGCTCTGCAACAAAATGATCGTCCTCAGGCCCAAATCCCACCATTGTTTTACTCCATTTCCCATCATAAGGCCTAGAAAATAAAAGTAAATGAACTCAGTGACCACAGACAAATCGGCCTCAGGCCACCTCGAGAAATGAGCACAGAGAAATGAGCAGTCCTGTCTGGTCCTAAAAGTTCTCTTAAGGATGAGATGACTTCAGATGGTGCAGAAAGCAGCCGTGGGCAGTGCTCATTTACGACAAGCTCCTAAGACTATCTATTCAGCATCTACATGAAGGAAAGATTTGTTCACCTTTTCTGTAAAGCAAGGAACAGAATCCTAAAGACAGTTCTCCATCTGACCTGTTATTTCCTTGACTATCAATCAACAAGCATGGACTTGGACTGTTCCAACTTGTCATGGTACTAAGCTTACGAGATGGCCGGGCACGGTGGCTCAGGCCTGTAATCCCAGCACTTTGGGAGGCCGAGGTGGGAGGATCACCTGAGGTCAGGAGTTCGAGACCAGCCTGGCCAACATGATGAAACCCCGTCTCTACTAAAAATACAAAAATTAGCCGGGCATGGTGGCACATGCCTGCAGTCCCACGTACTAGGGAGGCTGAGGGAGGAGAACTGCTTGAACCCGGGAGACAGAGGTTGCAGTGAGCCAGGATAATGACCCTATACTCTCAGCTGGGTGACAGAGTGAGACTCTCAAAAAAAAAAAAAAAAAGATACTGGAAACCGCTGTTTCATCCAGAGCATGTTATTTATTTGCATTTGTGGCACAGTATGAAACATATCTGGTCACTGTCCCTGGTTCCTCTGGAATTTCCTGATGGCAACATCTTTTGTTATTATTTATTTGCATTTGTGGCATAACATGAAACATATCTGGTCACTGTCCCCGGTTTCTCTGGAATTTCCTGACGGGAACATCTTTTGTTATTATTAATTTGCATTTGTGGCATAATATGCAACATATCTAGTCACTGTCCCCGGTTCCTCTGGAATTTCCTGATGGGAACGTCTGTTGTTATTCACCATGAGCCCCTTTTGGTCACACCTGAGTTTATGCTAATGAGGAGACTTAGAGTGGGGCCTCTACATAGACTCAGGATGGGGCTGGTCACCAGAAAGACAAATGATTAGAGGACTGCAACTTTCAGTCCCACCCACCAACCTCTGGGAAGGAAAGGGGTGGAGACTGGGCTCTATTAGGCTTGAACAACGAGACTTGATGAGCTTCTGGGATGCTGAACGCATGCAGGCGCTGGATTGGAGCCTGCCCCGGAACAGCCTGGAAGTTCTGCGGCCACTCCCCATGCCCTGCCCTACGTATCTCTTCCGTCCAGCCATTTCTAACTCGTACCCTTTATAATAAACCAGTAAATGCAAGTAAGTGTTTCCAGCGTTTCCCTTCGTTCCATGAGCCACTGTGGTAGATTCTCAAACCTGAGGAAGCAGGAGTGGAAAGCCCTGACTTGTAGCTGGTCATCAGAAATCCTGGAGGTCCAGACTGTGACTGGCACTTGACATGGCGGAAATCTTCTGGGACTGAGCCTTTAACTTGTGGGATCTGACATTAACTCCAGGTAGAGTCAGAATCGGATTAAATAACAGGACAGCCAGCTGGTATTAGAGAGCTGGAGAACTGCTTCACCTGCCACTAGTGTTGTATGAGTGTGCAGAGAAAAGAGTATGTGTTCCCCATGCTCCTGAAGTTGCCTCCACAATTTACTGCCTCCTGAATTAATTCCACTGCTTTATACTCACTTTGAGAAACTGTCTTCTGTTATCCGGGTGTAGTCAGAGCCTAAAGGAGATTTTAAGAAACAAGGTATCATACCCATTACAGGCGGCTTTGCAGCCTTCTTCAAATTCCTCATGCCGCAGAACCTGGTGTGAGATTTAGAATAAATTGTGAAGTGTTACTAGTACTGTTCACAGCATCTTTAGCACAAACTAAAATGTCAAAACACAGATATTATCATTTGTAAGCTTTACTTGTAAAAGAACAAAAGCAAATGAGCTTTATACTTCTCCCAGGATAGAAGTAGTAGAAGCAAGAACAGTTTGACATCAAGGGTCGGGCTACCAAATCAGTTGTGAAATCTATTTAGATTGGTAAGCAGTGCTATGCAGTGGGAAAAAGTGCAGCCTTCAGCATTAAAGAAGTCTGATTTGGACCAAGCACGGTGGCTTACATCTGTAATACCAGCACTTTGGGAGATGAGGGCAGGTGGATCACCTGAGGTCAGGAGTTCAAGATCAACCTGGCAAACATGGTGAAACCCCATCTCAACTGAAAATACAAAAATTAGCCAGGCGAAGTGGCACGTGCCTGTGATCCCAGCTATTCAGGAGGCTGAGGCAGGAGAATCACTTGGACCCATGAGACGGAGGTTGCAGTGAGCAGAGATCACGCCACTGCACTCCAGCCTGGGTGATGAGCAAAACTCCATTTCAGAATGAATTTTAAAAAAGGACGGGCACTGTGGCTCATGCCTGTCATCCCAGCACTTTGGGAGGCTGAGGTGGGCGGATCACCTGAGGTCGGGAGTTCGAGACCAGCCTGGCCAACATAGTGAAACCCCGTCTCTACTAAAAATACAAAATTAGCCAGGCGTGGTCGTGGGCACTTGTAATCCCAGCTACTGCTGAGGAGGCTCAGGTAGAAGAATTGTGTGAACTCGGGAGGCAGAGGTTGCAGTGAGCTGAGACTGCACCATTACACTCCAGCCTGGGTAACAAGAGCAAAACTCAATCTCAAAAAAAAAAAAAAAAAGCAAAAAGTCTGATTTGGAATTCTGTCATTTAGTAGTTGTGTAACTCTGAGCAAGTTAGAATCTGAGTCTCAGTCTCCTAACGTGATAGGAAGGGAAGTTATTAAAGCATCTCACAGAACCCTGTACACAGCAGGCTCCCCATGTGTTAGCTTTAGTCTTCCTTTTTGATTCCCACAGCTCCCGCCAGTTCAAGTTCCCAATGCTCTGCTCAGACTATTAAAAATTATCCTTATTGGCCGGGCGCGGTGGCTCAAGCCTGTAATCCCAGCACTTTGGGAGGCCGAGACGGGCGGATCACGAGGTCAGGAGATCGAAACCATCCTGGCTAACACTGTGAAACCCCGTCTCTACTAAAAAATACAAAAAACTAGCCGGGCGAGGTGGCGGGTGCCTATAGTCCCAGCTACACGGGAGGCTGAGGCAGGAGAATGGCGTGAACCCGGGAGGCGGAGCCTGCAGTGAGCTGAGATCCGGCCACTGCACTCCAGGCCGGGCGACAGAGCAAGACTCCGTCTCAAAAAAAAAAAAAAAAAAAAAAAAAAAAAAAAAAAAAAAAAAAAAAAAAAAATTATCCTTATTGATATCCTTCCTTAATACCACCATAAAAGTACATGCCTAAAGTACACAGCTCTGATACCATCACTGCCCTGTTTAAGAACGTAAGTGAGCTCCCTTCTTGCTGCAGCATAAAATCCAAATTCTTTAGCATAGCATTCAAGATACTATGAGAAGCAATGCCGACCTGTCCGTCCTGATATCCCATCTCCTCAACTTCAACTAAGCAACCTCAACTAAAGGCACATAAAACCAGTGGCTTCGCAAACATGTGCCATCACTGCACTGGCTCTTCAGTGTTACTATGTAGCTCCTCCTCTAATCTATCTGTGGATATCCCAACTTTAGAAGTCAACTCGAATCCTGGCTAACACGGTGAAACCCCTGAAACCCCGTCTCTACTAAAAATACAAAAAAAAAAAAAAGAAAAAATGAGTCAGGAGTGGTGGCGGCCGCCTGTGGTCCCACCTAATGGGGAGGCTGAAGCAGGAGAATGGCGTGAACTCGGGAGGCGGAGATCGCGCCACTACACTCCAGCCTGGGCGGCAGAGCGAGACTCTGTCTCAAAAAAACAAAAGTCAACTCAAATACAAGGTCTCCATGAATTATTTCCTCATCACCCAGGTTGGAAAAACCTCTCCTTTTGTATTTTCATAATAGTTGCTAATACTTATATAATGTACTATCATCTATATGTTAAATACTATACATATAATAAGGTGTTTAATCTTTTTTTTTGAGACAGAGTTTTGCTTTTGTCACCCAGGCTGGAATACAATGGCGTGATCTCACTGCAACCTCTGCCTCCTAGGTACAAGCAATTTTCCTGCCTCAGCCTCCTGAGTAGTAGCTGGGATTACAGGTGTGCGCCACCACGCCCGGGTAATTTTTGTATTTTTAGTAGAGACGAGGTTTCACCATGTTGGCCAGGCTGGTCTCCAACTCCTGACCTCCAGTGATCCGCGCCTCCGCCTCCCAAAGTGCTGGGATTACAGGTGTGAGGCACCGCGCCCAGCACATGTTTAGTCTTTACAGCAACCTTTTGATCAACGAAGAAATACTAACAAGGGACAGCTCTGTGGTTTCTGCTATCGACAGTTTTGTGGTTTTTCACTATCAAATTCTGACTTCCATTACCATCACCTACGTACAAATCCAGTTCCAACTCCCACCCCAACCCAGGCCATGAGCTCTAATGGAGGATATCCATCAGGGTCATTTGAACCTTTGTTGCCAAAACTCAATGTAGTACCCTAAAAATAGCAGTTTTTTTTTTTT
>NW_012112031.1:600644-602719 GCF_000951035.1 Colobus angolensis palliatus
CGTGACGTCACTGGCCGTCGACGGCGCGCTTTCGTGACGCAGCCCAGGTCTCAGGGAAGATGGCGGCGCTGGTGAGAAGCGCGAGGTTTGTCGTGCGGCCGTTGCTGCAGGTGGTGCAGCCTTGGGACCTTGACGCGAGGCGCTGGGTCCGAGCGCTGCGCCGGAGCCCAGTGAAAGTGGTGTTTCCTTCCGGAGAGGTGGTGGAACGGAAGCGCGCTCCCGGGAAGCAGCCCCGCAAGGCAGCATCTGAGGCCAGTGCCCAGGAGCAAAGAGAGAAACCACCGCTTGAGGAGTCCCCATCCCACGCTCCCAGCACCTGGGAAGAGTCTGGGCTTCGCTACGATAAAGCTTATCCCGGGGACAGGAGGCTGAGGTGATGTGGTCTTGAGACCTGTCGAAAATTCTCGTTTCCCTTCCCGCCTCACAGCGGAACCTTAACCTCCTCCCGATGGAGAACTTCTTCCAGTACAGCCCGCTGGTTTTTGTATTATGCACAGAGGGCCGAATACGTGTCTTTGGAATTAGCTTCTGTTTCCCCTTAGCTCTTTGTTGTTGTTTTTGTTTCACCATGTTGGTCAGCCTGGTCTCGAACTCTTGACCTCAGGTGATCCGGCCGCCTCGGCCTCCCAAAGTGCTGCAATGACAGGCGTGAGCCACCGCGCCCGGCCCTCTCCTTAGCTCTTTATTTCTGTTACAACTAAGCGTGTCTCAGTAACAAGGATGTTGATAGTTACCTGTTTTTTTTATTTCCATCTACAGCAGTGTAATGACAATAGTAAAGTCCAGGCCGTTTCGGGAAAAACAAGGGAAGATCCTCCTGGAAGGTCGCAGGCTCATTACAGACGCTCTCAAGGCTGGAGCTGTGCCAAAAATGTTCTTCTTTAGCCGTCTAGAATACCTAAAGGATCTGCCAGTCGATAAGTTAAAAGGTGTCAGCCTCATTAAGGTGAAATTTGAGGATATCAAGGATTGGTCCGACCTCGTAACGCCACAAGGAATCATGGGTCAGTGATTATTACACAGTGTATCTTTTTCTTTTTTTTTTTGTCTTGCTCTGTCACCCAGGCTGGAGTGCAATGGCACAATCTCAGCCCACTGCAACCTCCGCCTCTCAGGTTCAAGGGATTCTCCTGCCTCAGCCTCCCGAGCAACAGGGACTACAGGCACCTGCCACCACGCCCAGCTAATTTTTTGTATTTTTAGTAGAGGGGGTTTCACCGTGTGTTAGCCAGGATGGTCTCAATCCCCTGACCTCGTGATCCACCCGCCTCAGCCTCCCAAAGTCCTGGGATTACAGGCGTGAGCCACCGCGCCCGGCAAAATAGCAGATATTTTAAAAATGATCTGACGAATTCAGACCCCCGTCTACCGCACCGTCTCCACACTAAACCGCGCTCTTGCACCTTTCAAGTCTTCCTTACTGGTGTGCTCCCTACCTCCCCGGCTTATCGAAGGAGGTCCCCCAAACCCAGTTCCCCAACCAAGTCCTGCAGTAACAGCTTCTCCGGACCGGAGAGAGACTGCTTCTGGGTGCTGTTGAAAAGGAGATGGGTTGAGAGCTGGAGCACATATTCAGAGACTGAGTACCCGAGTGGAGCCATTCCGACCAGTCCTGACAGAAGCAGAACTGTGAATATGCTGGTTTTACCTACATCCAAGGCTCCAAACCGGAAAAGACAAATACTAACTGGAAAGCATTATATAACATTTTGTTTATTTACCGTCTTTTCCGGTAGACAGTAGGCTCCACAAGGGCGGAGCTCAATCAACATCTACGAGTGACTTAAACGAAAGGACGTGCTGGGCACACCTAACACGACTAGTCCCCTCTCCAAGGCCTATGATCCCCACTGGCAACTCGCCCCTCCTGAAGCTGAACTCCGCGCAGGGCCTAAGGTCGGGCACCCTCCGGCTGAGGTTCAGGACAACCCCCCTCCGCCAGGGCCGGCTCGGGCGCCCGTTCCCGCCTCGCGCGCCAGCCCCAGTCGAACCCGGCCTGCACCTTCATCCCCAGGACGTCCCGATAGAAACGCGCCGTCTGGAAGCGGTTTCCCACTTTGAATACGAAGTGCAGA
>NW_012112031.1:608844-610009 GCF_000951035.1 Colobus angolensis palliatus
CTTGTCTTAGGACAGCAGATTTCATTGAAGTGAAATTCAAAATGTTACAATTAGAAAAATATAATTCTCAAACCTGTGTATCTTAGAATAGTTTCAATGGAAATTGAAACCCATTTTTCACTATCATTTGTGTTGTGGCTCTTTATAATCTCTAGGAAGAACCACTATTCCTCAAACCTTGTATTTTTTAGCTTATGTCTTCAACTTTTTATGTCAGATTAAAACTTAAGAAAATGTTTACTAAAAGAGTTAGCCCTTCATTTCTGCAAAAACTCTGCTGATGTGGTGATAACTTAATAAACTCCTTATCCTAGAAGCAGATCTAAGAAGTGAGGTATAAGCCATAATGTACTGCCCTGTTTAGCCCAATAAACAGAGAACCTTGTCTTCTAGTCTGTTTCTTCATTTGGCTGAATCTCACTTAACCTTATTTAACTCTGATGTCGATTAGCAATTACAAAGTCTTTGGTCGAAATATGAGAAGATAAGTTTTTCATACGTTTTTGACATCGGAGTTTTATTTAAGATACGAAAACTGAACCCTTGAACTGTTGGGAGAGGAGATTCTGGAGGACCGTGTCTTGTTTCTGTAATCCAGTGAGTCACAGGGATCTGTGCCGCTGCAATCAGAACTCTTAGATCCTAGGATGGGGACTTGGATTACTAAAGTACCTGGAATTACTCACGCTAAGTAACCATATTCTCACTAGATACAGCCCTCTCATCCACACTCGATGCTTCAGTGAACGTGTCATTCATTTTTACTGAGCTTGTCACTTTGGGCACGTGTGCTAACAGTGGCCATCCCATCTTGAACTTCATCATTATACCTGCTTTCATCATTTCTTGGCTTTATAATTTTTATATTATTTAGCTTATCCTTATGTTACTATATTTTAGATTTGAGGGCAAGGAATAAGGGAGAAATGGATAGGAACTGGCAGCACCTGTCAGGCTTTAGACAGACATTCCCCAGAATCCAGTGACGTACGTAGGGTCTCTGTGTGATGGGTTCTTATCACCACAGGCATTCAAGTACAAGTAAAGGACTTCTTTTTTTTTTTTGAGACGGAGTCTCGCTTTGTCGCCCAGGCTGGAGTGCAGTGGCCGGATCTCAGCTCACTGCAAGCTCCGCCTCCCGGGTTCACGCCATTCTCCTGCCTCA
>NW_012112031.1:610249-627631 GCF_000951035.1 Colobus angolensis palliatus
GCGCCCGGCCGAAGTAAAGGACTTCTAAGATCCCCTGCCCTACTGAATGGCTTGTGGCCATCTGTGACTCGGAAGTGGAGGCTCTCTCACAGCACACAGATGCCTAATACCCTTCCATTGCCTTCAGTGGTGGGTAGGCTTTTTACCTGCACTGTCTTTAGAAAGAATCCTAAATCTTTGATTGTATCATGTTTCAGTACAAGTACTACTTCATTCATCTCCTTACTTCAGTCAGTAGCCCATTTATTGGAGCAATTAGATATGACAAAATACTAGTAAGATTCAAAAAACTGTACAGTCCCTTGGGAGCAGACTACAAAGGGTTTGAATATTTGATAATGATACATAAAGAGTTTAAAGTAGTGCTTGGCCTAAAAAAAAAAAGTTTGCTAAAAGATTTATCTTTTACTAAATGTTTACTAAAAGGTTATTATTATCACCTCTACCAGGAAACGTGGTGATTCAAAAAGAAACCTGTGGACATGTGATATATCTATGTGAATAACTTCGTCTATACCACAGAAATTTCATGTGCTCTAAAGCCGTTTTTAGTATTGTTATTAGCCTTTTTCCAGCTTTTCTCTTTTCCCATAAATTCTTTCCATAAAACTTTAGAGATTATAATGTAGAGATTATTATTATGCAGATATAATTTTATAATATAGAGATTGTTAAGTAGAGAATTTTCCACCAAGAAGGCCACTTGGGGTTTTCATTTTCCCAGATAGTCCCAGACTCCATTTTACTCTTTTGTATCAGACTGAGGACAGAGAGGTCACCGGTAAGTGGCTGTACCCATTCTAAAGCTCCCAGGCTTCTGCACCTCCAGCGTGAGGCCTTAGAAGTGACTCAAGCGTTCACTGCACCCACAGCCCCTTTGCTTTGCAGAGTATGTCCCTAAGACAGTGCTTCCGAGCCAGCGTATTTGCAAAAGGGGTCGTTACTTTGATGCGTTCAAGTTTTGAAATTCAGATTCTTTTTCCTAGGAATGTACTTTTAATTTTAAAATGTGTGATAAACGTCAGATAAATCAGAGTATAGCAGGCTAAGAATTGTTTTTTAAATATTTAAGTTAAACCTACAAACTGTTTCTTAAAAGCCTACCAGGTAGGAAGATGGGCACAGGTTATACAAACAAGACAGTTAAGGGAGCACAGGAACTCACGGAAGAAGGTTGCAATTGGTCAGTAAGGTGTTTAGCTTCTCTAGTAATCAGGGAAAAGGAAGTTAAAATAATGGCATGCCATTTGTTCTGTCACACTGGGAAAAATGGAAACAAATGATAGACCCTGTCTATCCTATCAGAGAATGAGACTCAGTCTCAAAAAAGAAAAATAGCCTACAGCAGTTAAAGGAAAAAAGTAGCGTCACACATACTGTTGAGAAGGGTTTGAGCTGGAAAACAGGTTTTGTTTTGTTTTTTGTTTTTGTATTTTTATTAGAGACGGGGTTTCACCATGTTGTTCAGGCTAGTCTCGAACTCCTGACCTTGTGTTCCACCCACCTCAGCTTCCCAAAGGCTGGAATTTAGGCATGAGCCACCGCGCCCGGCCAAAAGCAGATATTCACAAGTTCCTGATGTGAATAAACGGAAAGAGGGCCGGGCGCAGTGGCTCAGGCCTGTAATCCCAGCACTTTGGGAGGCCGAGACGGGCGGATCACGAGGTCAGGAGATCGAGACCATCCTGGCTAACGCGGTGAAACCCCGTCTCTACTAAAAACTACAAAAAACTAGCCGGGCGAGGTGGCGGGTGCCTGTAGTCCCAGCTACTCGGGAGGCTGAGGCAGGAAAATGGAGTGAACCCGGGAGGCGGAGCTTGCAGTGAGCTGAGATCCGGCCACTGAGCTCCAGCCTGGACGACAGAGCGAGACTCCGTCTCAAAAAAAAACAAAAAAAAAAAAAAAAAAAACAAAAACTGAAAGAGCCCGTGTGAACGTTCAGAGTGCACACACATCATTTGTCCATTTCACTCAAGGTATTTATGCTAGAGAAATCTTTAGACACATGGACAGACAGTACTACGGGGATACCCATTGCAGCATTATTTATAACAGAGAAAAATTCAAATAATTTAACAGTCCACAGGGGAAGAGCAAAATGAACTGAGGTACATTCATACTACAAAACAGGCTGGGCGCAGTGGCTCACCCTGTCATCCCAGCAGTTTGGGAGGCTGAGGCGGGCGGATCACCTGAGGCCAGGAGTTTGAGACCCGCCCGGCCAACATGGCGAAACCCCGTCTCTATTAAAAATACAAAAAATCAGCCGGGTGTGGTTGCGGGTCCCTGTAATCCAGCTACTTGGGAGGCTGAGAGGCAGGAGAATTGCTTAAACCCGGGAGGCACAGGTTGCAGTGAGCCAACATTACACCATTGTACTCCAGCCTGGGCGACACAGTGAGAGAATGAGACTCTGTCTCAAAAAAAAAAAATAGCCTACAGCAGTTAGAGGAAAAAAGTAGCGTCAAACATACTGACATGGTAAGTTCAAGATATGTTGTTACGTAAAATAAGTAGGTTACAGAATAATACAGAGTATGACACCTAATGTAAAAGAAATACATTTCTATATGGACAGGTGTGCGTATATATAGGTAGATGCATAGAACAAGTTCTAAAAGTATACAGTCCAGAACAGTTGAGGGGAGGAGAGTGGTAATGGTAGAATTTTATGTTGTTTGAATTTTGCCAATCAGAATATATTGGTGGTTTTTTTTTTTTTTAGAGGGAGTCTCACTGTGTTGCCCTCAGCCTCCCAAGTAGCTGGGACTAGAGGCACGCGCCACCATGCTGGGCTAATCTTTGTATTTTTATTAGAGACGAGGTTTCGCCATGTTGGCCAGGCTGGTCTCGAACTCCTGACCTCAGGTGATCCACCTGCCTTGGCCTCCCAAAGTGTTGGGATGACAGGCGTGAGCCACTGCACCTGGCCCGTATTCATGTATTTGTATGTAACTAAGACCATATAAAGATTAATAAGTAAAGGAAAAGTCAGAGTATTCCCCATGCGCACACCAGGCAAGTAAACCATCTATTTTGTTTCCTCAGGGATTTTTGCCAAACCTGACCATGTTAAGATGGCATATCCAAAGACTCAGCTTCAGCATTCACTGCCTTTATTATTGATTTGTGACAATCTCCGTGACCCTGGGAACCTGGGGACAATTCTGAGATCCGCAGCTGGGGCAGGCTGCAGCAAAGTGTTACTCACCAAAGGTAAGAGCATCCAAGGCCGGGCATGGTGGCTCACACCTGTAATCCAGCCCTTTGGGAGGCCGAAGCAGGAGAGTCACTCGAGCCCAGGAGTTGAGGACCATCCTGGGCAACATAGTGAGACCTCATCGCTACAAAAAAAATTAAAATTGGCTCGGTGTGGTGGGGTGTGCCTGTAGTCCCAGCAACTTGGGAGGCTGAGGTGGGAGGATTGCTTGAGCCTGGGATGTCGAGGCTGCAGTGAGCTCACCACTGCACTCCAGCCTGGGCGACACAGTGAGACTCCCTCTCAAAAAAAAAAAAAAAAATACCAGGTGGATTAGTAGGTCTTTTTTTTAAAAGAAATGGGGTCGCACTATGTTGCCTAGACTGGTGTTGAACTGGCTCTTGCTCAAGCAGTCCTCCTGCCTCAGTCTCCCAAAGCACTGGAATTACAGGCATGAGCAACCACGTCCAGCCAGGTTCGGCCATTGTTAGGTGAGCCCTAGCTCTGGGCAGGTAGACACGGGTTGGATCTTGGTCTGCCTTCACTAGCTCTGGTCCCTGAGCGGTAGTCCCTGAAGTGTCAGCTTCCTCATTGGTGAAGTGGGAGGAATAACAATCTCCCTGGTCAGTGTGAGGATTAAGTGAGATGATGCACATAAGGTACTTCACACCTTACCTGGCACACAAGTAATTCAGTAAATGTCGATTCTCTTTTTAAAAAATTATGGTTTTTTTGTAGAGACAGGGTCTTGCTGTGTTGCCCAGGCTGATCTCAAACTCCTAAGCTCAAGGGATCCTCCTGCCTCAGCCTCACAAAGTGCTGAGATTATAGGCGTGAGCCGCCATACCCAGCCGATGTTTATTATCTTTTAAAATTATCATGAAACCTGCTAGGAATGACGTCCGTCAGAAGCTCTGAATCCTAATGTCATCGTGATCCCTTTCCCTTAGTTTCCCTTAGCCTCAGCGTGGGTCACATGCCCCGCACGCACATCCGCCTCATTACATTTCTGTCTCTCATCGTCAGAAATGGGGGTTAATCGGCTTGGCTCTAAACAGACTTGCTTAACAGCTGGGGCATGCCTGAAATGTCCATTACACCTTGGGGGCGAGGGGACAGAGAGTTCCATTTATCAGAAACACGCCAGCCACCATTAAAAGTAACCTAATAGTGGCACCCGTTGTTGAGACTTGCCTGAATTGCTGCTCGCACCTCTTTCTCATCACGCCTTGCTAGAGTACGTTTCTGTGCCATGTGAGAGCTGCGTGCTGGGGTTCCGCGATCAGTACCCCACTTACTCGCCCCGTTATTTAGTGCTCTGATAGCTATTGTGGGATTTGGAAATAAATCTAAATAATCCAAGCAGTGTGGTTTTCACATTGACACTGATGGCTGGTGTGTAAGAAATGGGGAAAGAAAGGAAATACTTGGTGTGGTGCCCAGTATCCAGGACATGAGGATGACGGGAGGAGTCTCGCCTTTCCCTTCTCCCCTCCAGGTAGAGGGGTCAGCCTGGGCCGCTCCTCTCACACATCCGGGCCCATGTCTGGTTTCCTGCAGGGAGAGGGAAAGCAAAGCCTTACATGCTCTGTGTCTTATTCTCCTTTTAACATCCGGTTTGCCTGGTTCGTCTATCCTGAGGTTTGACAAATGAACTTTTAAAATAACTCGTCAGGAGAAGACTTGCGCTAACAAATTGTGCGGCGGAGGGTGGGAGGTGACGCAGTCCCTGTGGGGCCCCACCCTGGGCCGCTCTCTAGCCCGCCTGTGGTGAGGAGCAGGCCCTGGCAAAGGCCAGGCTGAGGCTGCTGCCGGGGTGGCCTCTTGCCTCATTTCCTCTCTAGAGCCTTCCCTGCTCCAGTGCAGAATGAACGTTGAAGCCCAGTGGGTCTTGATGAAACCAGATCTGATTCTGTCACTGCTTTGGTTAAGATACCTCAATGGCATGATACTGTCTTCAGATAAAATGCCAAACTCCTCAGCTTCCCATAGGCGGCCTCCTCCGTGTTGGCCAGCCCACCTCCCACCTCCTGTGCTGCCACAGCCCCACCGCTGATTGGCCGGCTCACCTCCTGTGCCGCCACACCCCCACCCGCTGATTGGTCAGTTCACCTCCTGTGCCGTCACACCCCCACCTGCTGATTGGCCGACTCGCCTTCTGTGCTGCCACAGCCCCACCGCTGATTGGCCGGCTCACCTCCTGTGCCGCCACACCCCCACCCGCTGATTGGTCAGTTCACCTCCTGTGCCGTCACACCCCCACCTGCTGATTGGCCGACTCGCCTTCTGTGCTGCCACAGCCCACCCACTGATTGGCCAGTTCACCTCCTGTGCCACCATACCCCTACCCGCTGATTGGCCAGCTCACCTGTGACACCACACTTGACCCATTGATTGGCCAGCTCACCACCTGTGCTGCCACAGCCCCAGCGCTGATTGGCCGGCTCACCTCCTGTGCCACCACACCCCTACCTGCTGATTGGCCGGCTCACCTCCTGTACCGCCAAAGCCGCACCGCTGATTGACAGATTCACCTCGCATGCAGTCCGTAGGCTGCGCCACTCGCCCACTTCTTCTAGCCCTGTCCTCTGCCTGGGCCTTTCTCTCCGTGTCCTAGTCTTTTGGATGGTTTTTCTCATTGCCCTGCTTTGTCCATGGGTTTTCTATGACTGTGTTGGTGCTTCTTTTACATCAGTTACTGATACTGTAGTCACCTGTTTAAATACTCACCCAGGGCCACCACCCACTACACTGTGCGTTCCTTGGGGTTGGGGACTTTAATTCTCTCTGCATCTTCTGTGCAGTGTCTGGCACGTGTGTGTGGGAGATGTTGAAAGGATGGATGAAATATTGTCAGCACTAGCAGGAATGACTCCTGCTTTACTGGATGCTGTCACAGTCAGAGGCAGAAGTTCCCAGCTCTCAAGAAAGCTATCATAGAATAACTTCTGCTTTATCTCCTGATCCAAAATTAATCTGACTTACTCCACAGTCCCCAGGTCTGGGAAGATTTGTAACATCTTGATTGTATCCTGTCTTTTTATTTTCTAGGCTGTGTGGATCCCTGGGAGCCCAAAGTGCTCCGGGCGGGTATGGGCGCACATTTCCAGGTGCCCATTATCAGTAATCTGGAGTGGGAAGCCGTGCCCAATTACCTGCCCCCTGACACCCGGGTCTATGTGGCTGACAACTGTGGCCTTTATGCCCCGGCTCAGACGTCTAACAAAGCTAGTGACCATGGCTGGGTGTCTAATCAACGGTTGCTGAAGTTTCACAAGTATGAAGAGGCGGAAGATGTAGAAACGGGAGCCAGTCAACATTGGCTGCCTGATGTTGAGGTTCAGAGTTACGACTCGGACTGGACGGAGGCGCCGGCAGCGGTGGTGATTGGCGGGGAGACGTACGGCGTGAGCCTGGAGTCCCTGCAGCTGGCCGAGAGCACCGGTGGCAAGAGGCTGCTGATCCCCGTTGTGCCCGGTGTGGACAGCCTCAACTCAGCCGTGGCGGCAAGCATCCTGCTTTTCGAAGGGAAAAGGCAGCTGCGGGGGAGGGCGGAGCACTTGAGCAGGGACAGGAGTTACCACTGAGAAGGACGCAGAAGTGATTTCTGCTTGAGGACGTGTCCAGCTCCTCCTACACCAGCACACGGGTTGGAGGCTGGCAGAGTCAGTGACTGTGGCCCCCATGTTCAGGGGCAGGTGTGATGCGTCACACGGTTACAGGAAAAGTAAGAACTTCCTCAGAAAGAACAGCTCCAAATTCTTCCCGAGGCCTCCCATCGCGTCACTGATTTCAAGGTTCTATCTTTTTTCTCTTGGTGACCCACGTGGCTCCGTGTGTTTTTAAAAATTGTCCACCAGGAAGCACTTTGTGCCCAGAAAGTTCCTGAAGCATCAACCTGGGCAGGGAGGCGTCCACGTCACTCACAGATGATTGCTGGTCGGTGGAAAATAAACGATGAGCAGCAGATTATGTTAAACAGTTGTTTTGTGTGGTTGGTGTGTCACAGTACCTGTCACCTTTGGCCTGGTAACGAGGACGTGGCTAAGGGAATACCAGGAAGCTGAGGGCTAAACTCTTGGCATCCAGTAGCTCTGCTCCGGGCTCAGATGACCTGTCTTTGAGATTGTTCATTGTACATAAGCCACTGTTTATGTATCCGTAGAAATGGCTTAATTTAACAGGCCGTGTCAGACCTTGGCACCTCTGCAGGTATCTTTTTGAGGATTTCTGCAGAGACAGAAGTCTATGCAGAAAACTGAATTTCAAAATCTGCAGCCTTACCCTGCATTTGTCAGGAAAGTGTCACTGTTTCCTGGTTCCCTGTGTCAGCCCCACTTACGTCTCACCCCCTGATGTTTACAGGCCACGGTCCTGAGGATGAACGCCCACAGCACAGCGGCAGGACCCTTCTGTTCTCTCAGCCCCTCCAGGGAGCAGGGCAAGCTGCATCTTTACCTACCAGCGGCCAAACCAGGATGAAGCCAGGGCAGGTGCTTCAAGGGAAGTGCTGATGCTGATCACTGTATCTATACGGAGCTGTGGGGACAGGATGGGGGTGGGGGAGTATGGGACTCACTTTAAGCACTGCTTTTGCAGCCACACACCACATGGTTGGAGTGGAGGTCACCACCAGACGTGCTTCCCCACACCCTTCTGCCCAGCGGCTCCCGTAACGGTTTGGATTCTTTGGGAGCCCCTCAGCTGCTCACTCCAGGGAGCTCAAGTGTGTCGCTGCTGTGCCCAGGAGAAACCATGCCCCCCCACCCCTTCTTTCTCTCCTGCTCCCCCAACTTCCTAGTAAAACTTCCTCTTAGGAGAACCAAATGACTAAGCATGATTCACGTGCCAAGGGGGCAGGTTGGGATGCTCAGGGGAGGCTGTTTGCAGGGACGGCATCCTCCCAGGCTGAGGTTTGAATATTTGAGCATCTGCTCCGGGGCCCCGCTGTGGTCTGGGCCTGCCCAGAGCTGCACATGCAAGTGGCCGCCCGCAACACTGCTCACAAAGGCTAGAGCAGAGGACAGGCGGACAGGCGGCCTGGAGAACGCAAATTCATCCCGTTCCAGTCTCCCCAGACACCTCAGGAACGTGCTCAAGAAGCAGGAGTCAGGAAAAGGGAGCTCACATCTTTCCAGCCTAAAACCAATCTCCCGGGATTTGTTCCCTGGGTTATACTCCGGCTGACTCTTGTTACAAAATAACAGTGAAAGAATAAACCATGTATTTACCTCGTCCTTGTTTAGAAAAAGCAAAGTAAACACTGGAAAGTAATTTTCTTTTTTTTTTGAGACGGAGTCTCGCTCTGTGGCCCATGCTGGAGTGCAGTGGCGCGATCTCGGCTCACTGCAAGCTCCTCTTCCCAGGTTTACGCCATTCTCCTGCCTCAGCCTCCCGAGTAGCTGGGACTACAGGCGCCCGCCAGCACGCCCGGCTAATTTTTTTGTATTTTTAGTAGTAAAAGCGTTTCACCATGTTGGTCAGGATGGTCTCGATCTCCTGACCTCGTGATCCGCCCGCCTCAGCCTTCCAAAGTGCCGGGATTACAGGCGTGAGCCACCGCACCTAGCCTACACTGACAAGTAATTCTAAGCCCATTTTATCCTGGGTGTTAAGACAGAAAGAAATTTACATGCCATTGCTTTCGAGTCCATGGCTTATATGCAGTGCCTTAAGTTCACTTCATATACTCACGGGTATAATTTAGTAGGGACGAGGGAGGGTGCAGGAGGGAGGCAAATTGTCCTTTCCTCAGTGAATCCAAGGGAGCAGATGGTTGTTATTTGCTGAGTGATTTTGGAAAATCACTACCTTGAATCCTCAGTTTTGAGGCCGACATTCGTTCTGTCACCATTTCCCCAGTAAACAGGAATAAAAAACGAGCAACATTTGACAAGAAAAACACTGCTTGGCCGAGAAACAAACATCGTCAGGATGTTGGCCGCGCTCCCGCGCCATTGTGTGGCCGCGAAGCTGCCACAGTGGCGTCTGCCAGGAGGTGGCAGGCGACGCCTCCAAAACCACCCCAGTGCTGACGGGCGGGGCTGCGATTCTTTCCTGGATTTCAGTGGTTGAAAAGGGAGGAGAAGAGGATGGAGTGAAGCCTCCCCCCACCAGAGAGCATTTGGCTGTGCGTGCTCCAGGGTGTTAAAAGTGGAGACCCATCCGGATTGTCCCACATGATCTCAGAAGCAAGAACCTAGAGTACAGGAAGACATGGAACAAAAACGGAGGCCAAAGAGGACCAACGGGAAACAGCAGGAAAAACCAGCACAACTTTTCTCTGACTGGAGCCTCTGAGAAAGCAACTCTGGGCAAAGCGCAGATGTCCATATGTGCCTGGCGCTCACGCTGGGCGCCCCCCGGCTGGCCCTGCAGTTCCTGCTTCCGGGCAGAGGGCGCTGAAATCACTCCCCTTGCCCCAGCCGCTGGCTCCTGGCTGGGAGCCTGGTCATTAAGGTCCAGAGGAGAAACAGACCTCGGGGGACCCGCCGTTCACCTGGGACCTCCCACTGCTTGTCCCGGGGTTGGCAGCAACCCCAGATGTCCGCACCAGCCATGCGGGGCTGTACTTAGCCCCACTTTTGCCATTCTGCCGCACACAGCCCAGACGCACACCCCATCCAGGGTTCCAGAGCTCTGCACCGAAAATCACCAGCTGCACTACAGGGCCTGGGGCCGCCCTCTTGACCAAGCCACCTCTCCCTCAGGAGCAGACCCGACAGGCTCACCTGCTTTTAAGAAAACACGTTGCCACCTTAAAAATTCCATGATTGTACTTCCTCTATTTTCTTTCTTTCCTTTTTTTTTTTAGATGGGGTTTTGCCATGTTGCCTAGGCTAGTCTTGAACTCCCGGCCTCAAGCTGTCCTTCTGCTTCAGCCTCCAAAGTGCTGGGAGGACAGGCGTGAGCCACTGCGCCCACCATGCTTCCTGTTTTCATCAGTGCAGTGAGTGCACACACGTACTAAGCTAGGGGCCAAGTTAACGGATGAGCTGGTTTATTGCTCAGGATGACTGAAGTCTCTGAACGACCGAACCACGTTACATTTGAGCAGCTGAGACAGAGGCTGAAGCCAAGTCCTCCCAAAGCTCAGGAAGCCTGGCTGATGCTCAGCGGCTGAGAATGACGGAGAATCCGGAATAGCTGATGGATGGGTCAGTTCTGTTCTCACCACACTCCCAGCATCTGGCTTCCTGGACGCTGTGTAGGGAAGAGCCACTTCTTTCAGTTGAAGCCTGCGTTGTTATGGGCCATGACAAAGCCTGCTGCTTCCTCAAAATGCAAGGAGGAGGCCGGGCGTGGTGGCTCACGCCTATAATCCCAGCACTTTGGGAGACCAAGGCGGGCGGATCACGAGGTCAGGAGTTCGAGACCATCCTGGCTAACATGGTGAAACCCCATCTCTACTAAAAATACAAAAAAATTAGCCGGGTGTGGTGGTGGGCGCCTGTAGTCCCAGCTACTCAGGAGGCTGAGGCAGGAGAATGGCTTGAACACGGGAGGCGGAGGTTGCAGTGAGCCAGATCACACCACTGCACTCCAGCCCGGGTGACAAGAGTGAAACTCTTGTCTCAAAAAAAAAAAAAAAAAAAAAAATTGCAGGAAGGGAACAGGGAACACCTTTGGGGAGGGAGGAGCCGATGGCTGCAGCAAGCTCTGGCCTCAGCCTCCCTCCCCTGCTCCTCTGAGATGCCGAGGGTGGGGTGTGCTGACTGCAAGCTGAGTGGCTCTTCCCTGACCGGGACAGGATTTCCACGTCCTCTGACATTCAAGAGAGATTGATTTTTTTGGCCCCGAGATCGCATCTCCTACTGTATCCTAGTTCTAGCACACGTGGGCGACTTCCTCATGTGTGTGAGGCCTGAGCACCCAGGAATCCAGACTGCAGGCTGTCTCTGCCTCCGGACTGCACACTGGCCTACAGACCTGGGACAGAGGCTTTCACAAGTTGTGTGTTATTTAACAGAAACCCAACAGTTCCACCCAAACCTCCAAACACATTCTCAGGCTTGGGAAGTATCTCAAAGCACCAAGGGGGTGAGACACACACCTTGAAAAATGACAGTAAGCATACTGACCTGTCTTCATGCGCTCACACACAAGGTGCACCCAGAATACCCTTGTTATGTTCCCAGCACTAATGAAGCTAATGATCAACAGCTATTTGTTCCCAAAGAATTTTCCCTTGAGCAGCCGCAGCCTGGAGGAAGCAGGGTGTGTGCTCTCGTCCGTCGGCGGCAGCAGTGAGGGGTGAAGCTAAGTGCCCACCTCTCTCATTCAGCTGCTTCCGGGCAAACTGGAAAGATCCTTCGGGCTCATGGCCCCCTGCTCAGTTCTTGGCTCCCAAAGCTGCCCCCAGAGAGAAGCTGCAGGAGGCACTCCTGAACCTACGGGACTGTGTGCCCAGCCACCCACAGCGTGTACAACAGCGGCCTTCTAGTCCTCGCGGGCACCATACATGGGCCTGCCTGGGGCAAGGGCCCCGTGAACAGCGTGTGCCCTCAGGGCCCTCCCAGCACCACGCTTCCCGGCGTGCAGGGTCCCGACGCGTGTGCCCTCACTCAGGGCCCTCCCAGCACCACGCTTCCCGGTGTGCAGCGTTCCGTGTGTGCCCTCTCACACATTGCGTTTTCTCCCTAAGCTGCACCGTGCAGCACTGTGTTAGGTCCCGCGGATCTGCTCCTGGGCCACATCTGGCTCCGTCTGTATTGCTGAATTCAGTTTGCTGTCCTAGAACAAGGCAGCAGGAGGGGAGAATAGCTTTTCAGTGTCTTTAATTAGGCAATAGGCAAAAACAAAGTCTGGCTGAAAATTACTATTTGAAGCTTGCCCAACACCAGCACAGTACTGGCTCCCTGCGTTCTGACAAGTGATGGCCGATGATTTCAAGGACGTACCAAGGGGCGAAAAGCAAGAACGGGAGGTCACCTCTCTCTGGAAAAGAAGCTGGTTTTCATCTGCCGTGCCTGCCCGTCCCAAACATGCCCTTTTCCCTTTTTTAAATTTTGTTTTTCCCAATCAGGAATTCAATGTGGAAAACATACCCTTCTTCTTAAACAGATCTTTAATGCTGGGAGACAGGTTAAAAAAAACCGGCGTGCAGTGGCTCAAGCCTGTAATCCCAGCACTTTGGGAGGCTGAGACGGGTGGATCACAAGGTCAGGAGATCGAGACCATCCTGGCTAACACGGTGAAACCCCGTCTCTACTAAAAATACAAAAAAACTAGCCGGGCGAGGTGGCGGGCGCCTGTAGTCCCAGCCACTCAGGAGGCTGAGGCAGGAGAATGGGTGAACCCGGGAGGCGGAGCTTGCAGTGAGCCGAGATCGCGCCACTGCACTCCAGCCTGGGCGACAGAGCAGGACTCCGTCTCAATTAAAAAAAAAAAAAACAAAAAACCCTCATCTCTGTTGTGAGAACGCGCAGATGGGATCTGGAAGTTACTGTGGTAAACACACACTTGGGAACCCCAGGGTGGCATTTTCACAGCCCCCGGCTCCACCTGCAGGGCCTGGTTTTCCTGGCTGCTGGAGGAAGCCCTTGAATACGCCACAGCTGGTGCTGAACCTGCTTCCAATTAGCAAAAGTCTGGAGGGATTGTGGAGCCGCTTAGTGGGGATGATCATGCCTCCGCTTCGCTGGAATCAGTGACCTTTACGATCTCTCCCTGTCGACCCCTGACACTCAGAAGCGATTCTTCTCGAACGTTTCCTGCAGAGTCATCACTGTATAAACCTGAACCTTTGGAGTAAAACTTCCCCGTGGATTTTAAGGAAGCTACAAATCCACTCTAAAAGGGGAATTCTGGTGTCAAGAATCCAGTTGCAATGACTAAGGGCAACCCCCTCGCTGGACTTTGTTCCTTCTGCCCCAAAAGTAGAAGAAACTAAGAGAACCCACCTTTCCTCCGAGGCCATCACGATACAGGGCATGGACAGAAATCCTGCCATCTCCCACATTCAGGTCAGCCACATTCATCCCACCCACCCCGACCTCTAAGGGAGACACTGGCAGGGTTCCCAGAGAAGCCCTGAGCCCTGGGACGAGCTGGGGTTAAGGGGCTCCCACACTGGCCCCATTCTTCACCAGGAGACCCCTGCGTGATTCCTCCTCTTTTCCCAACCAGCTTTCTCAGACTTCAGAGGACTCGGCTCCCCTGGAGGGAGGAAATGGGCAAGAATGTCCACAACAAGGTACGTGATCTGAGGATTCGCCCTCCGTCCAGGGCCAAGTCGAACCAGGGGAGATGGTGGCCAGGGCTCCAGGAGGGACCTGCCTCTGCCACTGTCACCCAGATGAGCTTCCCGGTCAAACCAGGAGAGACGGTGACCAGGGCTCCAGGAGGGACCTGCCTCTGCCACTGTCACCCAAATGAGCTTCCTGGCTGCTAGAAACCAGGAAGATGCAATGGATGCTACATCCTGGGGGTCTCAAAACTCCTGGGACACAGCTCCCAGCTACCAGGTGTCCTCCGCTGCCCACCCCGATAGACCACAGCACAAAAGACTTTTGTTATTAAGGACAGCAAAGGCCCAGCGGTGGGTAAGGTCCAGAGATACCTGCTTTATTTCCTACCGGGGGATCGCATGTCAGGCGGTAACGTCACACGACGTCTAATCGCCAACTCGCGGCACGCCTCTGAACTACAAATCAACAATCCAATTCAGCAAGGAACAACAGTGTCAACAGCTCCTGACGGGGCGGGCACTGGGTCTTCCACATCAGTGGTCTTGGTTGGCAGAGTGCTGAGTGGGGCCAAGGGTAAGGCCCAGGGTGGTTTAAAGTCCCTGACACCTGAGTGAGCGAGGCTAAAAGGCTCGGCCGAAGCCGTCCGTCCCCAGTCCTGAGAACAGAGTTGTTTGTTTCTCTTTCGGTGGTCAGGTCAGCCCAAGTAAGAGGCCAACAACCTACCTGGGCCTAGCAAAGGCGATACAAGGTCCACTCGTGGCTGACATGCCCTCCACCCTCGGGCACAGCTCCTTCTGCTGGTGCTTAGGAAAAGGCAAGGCTTCTGGTAATTTCTCATCTTTGTAGTTCCGCTTTGAAAAGGGGCTGGGGTGCGGTGGCTCACGCCTGTAATCCCAGCACTTTGGGAGGCCAAGGTGGGTGGATCACCTGAGGTCAGGAGTTCGAGACCAGCCTGGCCAACATGGTGAAACCCCGTCTCTACTAAAAATACAAAAATTAGCCAGGTGCAGTGGTGCTCGCCTGTGATCCCAGGTACTCCAAAGGCTGAGGCAGGAGAATCACTCGAACCTTGGGGGCGGAGGCTGCAGTGTGCCGAGATCACGCCACAGCACTCCAGCCTGGGCGACAGAGCAAGACTCCATCTCAAAAGAAAAAAGAAAAAAGGCAATGGCAGGGGTGATTGAATGTGGGCGTGGGTACCTCAGCAGAGACTGGGGCCCCGGGCACAGAGCTGGGTGCAGAGGCCTCTGCTGGTTCAGAGGCGCTCCTCTTAGGACTCAGGGCTAAGTTTCTTGGGAAGATGCCCAAAGAGAAGGATTCGTTATCAGAATTTCAAGATGAGGGGAGCTCTTCGTATGAGCAGGCAGAGACTTCAAGGTCAAGGAAAAAAAGAATGAGGAGCTCTCATCAGGAGGCGGGCGCTCCATAAAAATTGGCCGTTACTATATAAACCATTACCTTAGCTACATTTTTTTCTCACCCAAAAAACCTCCACAAGCTTCCTTTTGCATTTGGAGATCCCCTGCCCGGGAACACACAAGTGGGCTGCTTTTTTCTCAGACCGAGAAAGACTGTGTCACTTAGAAAAGGATGTTCTCACCGCAGCTCTAAGCTGAGGCCCACTGAGGCTCAGGCCCTTTCTCAGCTCTGCCTCCACACAGATGTCCCCCGGCGGTTCCCCTCTGGCCATCTGGGGCTCTGTGTGTGCCGATGCCCGAGTCCCAGCCCGAGCGGGAGCCACTGGCCCTCCACGCTCACTCTGCCCTGGAACACCCTGGCAAATCCTTCACCAAAAGCAAGTGACTTTGCAAGAGTGATGCAGCCCCCACTCTGGCTGGGCCATGGCCCCAGCCATCCCACGCTCCCAAACACGGTGGATTCTGCCGCTGCTGGATTCCGCACCCCAGGGTGCTGGCTGAGGAGTTTAATGCAGAAACAAGGCACCACAGAGAGGTTGGACACTTGGGTGGTGTGGTTCGGGGCACGCTGGGTAAGCCCGAGGGCGGAGGGAAGGAGGGGGAGGAGGAGGAGAAGGCTGAGTTTTAAATAACGTCTCAGGAGGCCGGAGGCACGCTAGATGGGCTCCGGTTTGAGCTTCTCTGCTAGGAAGTCATTCACAAAGGCTTCCACGATGGCGGGGGTGATCTCCTCCACGTCCATCACGTACTTGGCCCGGGCTGACATGTCCAGGATGGTGAGCAAAGGGGCCGCCTCAGGCAGGTTGGTGTAATCTCGCAGGGAGTCAGTCATGTCATCCTGAAGTCGTCAGGTGGGAGAGAAAACCAAGACGGTTTAAAGAAAGGAGCGGGAGAGTCCCCTGGGCCCAGTCTCCCCAGGTGTGGTAGCTCCGGGGGCTCCCAGCACGGGAATGGGAAGCAGGGAACTCTGCCCTGCCTTCGAGAGGAACGGGCTGCTTTGTAAAATTCTCTCTTGGCATCCACCCCCCGAAACCACTAGGTAAGTAATCTGTATTTAATCATTTATGTATTTATCAGCATAAACGCCACTTTCACACGTCCTCAGCATTTTAGAAATGTCACGTCCTTTTTTTGTTTTTAAGATGAAGACTTCCTCTGTCGCCCAGGCTGGACTGCAATGGCACAATCTCAGCTCACTGCAACCTCCGCGTCCTGGGTTTAAGCGATTCTCCTGTCTCGGCCTCCTGAGTAGCTGGGACTACAGGCACCCACCACCACACCCAGCTAATTTTTTACATTTTTAGTAGAGATGGGGGGGGGTTTCACCATGTTGGCCGGGCTGGTCTCGAACTCCTGACCTCAGGTGATCCGCCCACCTCGGCCTCCCAAAGTGCTGGGATTACAGGCGTGAGCCACCGCACCCGGCCTAGAAATGTCATAGCCTCCGACTGTTTATTCTTGTAACCAACTGTCAATGATTTGCGGCCCCACTGTGGGTTATCTGAGGCCAATCTGGACTTCAGCTCTGGAATGTTTTTAAACAGAGACAGCTCACTCTGCTCCCAACGCCCGCCCCCGCCCCGTGGTTTTGGGCAGGACAGGAGGCACAGCCAGCCAGTTCAGAAGACAGGGCTACTTAAGCCCTGTGGAAGCTGACACGGCCTCACTACTTATCTGAGAAGGAAGCTGGTACTTGATCCGACATTCCCAGCAGCTGTCCTGGTGAATTTCCCTAATATCAGATAGAGCCTCACGCAGATACCAAGGCAAACACAGAAATCCAAAGACAAGGAGAAACGATTTGTAAGGGAGCAACTTTTTTTTTTTTTTGGAGCTAGAGTCTCTTTCTGTCGCCCCAGCTGGAGTGCAGTGAGGCAATCGTAGCTCACTGCAGCCTCCATCTCCTGGGCTCAAGCGATCCTCCCTCCTCAGCCTCCTGAGTAGCTGGGACTCCAAGCAGGCAGCGCCATGCTGGGCTAATTTGTATATATTTTTGGAGACACAAAGCCCAGCCCAGCCAGGTGGGAGCCAGCAAACAGCCTCGGAGGAACCCCTGGTCCACTCTGAACCTCACCTCCCTCCCCTGTGAAACAGGAGGACGACTGTGTTCCTAGCCAGAGAGCCAGGAGCCAAGGAGACAGCCCAGGTGAAACAGGCGGCCCTGGGCCTGGTGTACAGAAAACCTGCAGATGCTCCTTCCTGGCCTGACACCTCTCAAGGCCGCCCCCGCCCGTGCCCGGCCCTGGCAGTGCTGCAGCCATCCTTTCTCAGAGTCATTCTGCAGGGCTCAGAGCTCCCGCGTGAGGCGGGGCTGGGCTTGGTGTGAAGTGGCTGCCGCGGCCGCCCCCAGGCAGGGCCTGCCAGCCTCTTTGTTCCCCTCCACCCTCGGGCTGAGCAGGTGACTGGAACCGCCTGGGAGGGACCCAGGGGCTGGGCAGGGCCAGCTGCTGAGGAGGTGATGAATGGGTGGTGCAGGGTGTCTGGCTGCCGCTGCCGCCTGCCTCCTCCGTGCCTCTCCTGGGATCCCAACACAGTGTGGAATCAGCACAGGGCTCTGACCAACCAGAGGTACAGA
>NW_012112031.1:627758-633322 GCF_000951035.1 Colobus angolensis palliatus
GGGGGAGGGGAGGGGAGGCAGCAGCGCTGGCGTGGAGGAGACTCCCGGCTGGAGGAACTCAAGAAGGAGACCCTGCACTGCGCTGAGCCGCGGAGACGCCCCTGTTTGCAGGGTGCAGGGCGCAGGGTCCCACGCCCCGGATAACGGGGCACCTGTGGGAGGGTGCTCTGCTGAGAGCCCCACTTTCTCACCCTGTGAAGTCTCCTGCTTGGTCCAGCCCTGCTGGAGACCTCGAAGGGGCAGCCTGGGTGAAACAGACAGCAATTTCCAACCTCAGCCCTCACCAGGCCGGCTGGGTGACCGCGGGTACACGTGGCAGCCCCAGCCAGGATCCCGGGGATGCGATCGGCCCACTGCAGCCAGCGCGGAGGCACGAAGCCAGCGTTTTGTAAAGCGTCAGGGGCCTGGTCGTGGTCCAGCCCCGAGGGAGTAGGCCCCGGGCTCTTCCCCTGCGGCCCTGAGGCCAGAGGAAGCAGCAGGGGAGGAAATGGTTTCCCACGGCCAATGGCCACTTCTTCTTGCCACATTTGTCTCCGGAGCACAGGCGGCCCTGGGGCCAGGATCCCTCGTGTGCCCGAAGTCCCCGCTGGTCCAGGCCTGGGGGCCCAGCCTCTCCCCGCACTCACCTCCCCGGCTACGAAGAACAGAAGCGGCGCCTCCTCCTCTTTGGCTTTGTACTTGGCAATGATTTTCTCAGCTATCGGCTGAATCAGCTGCTTGGCTGCCTCGGACTCGCCGTCATCCTCAGAATCTGTGATTGGCGTTGGGGGGAGAAACACTGGCTTGTCACACAGAGCGGCACCCGCGGAGGGGGCCTGAGCTGCAGAAACCCCGCCTGAGCAGCCCCTGGATGGACACGAACTTCCTTCCTGCACACACGTCCCAGCAGCAAAGCTCCCAGAGCTCGCCTGCACCAGGCTCGCCCACCTCACCGAGCAGCTCTGGGGCCCCAGGTAGAGTCTCTCCACTGCATTCCTCACAAACCCGCCCGCCAGGCTGAGTTTCCCTAAGCTAGGACCTGAGGCACCTGCTAGTTTCTCTCAGCCACAGAATGAGAAGCCACAGCCTCCGACCTCCGACTTCCTAGTGAAACTGGTGGTGAGGGGGAGGGGTGAGGACTGTGGTCTGGTCAGTGGCTTTATTTTTGGTTTTTTTGAGACAGAGTCTCGCTCTGTTGCCCAGGCTGGAGGGCAGCGGTGCCATATGGGCTCACTACAACCTCTGCCTCCCGGGTTCAAGTGATGCTCCTGCCTCAGCCTCCCAAGTAGCTGGGATTACAGACACGCGCCACTGCACCTGGCTAATTGTTTTGTATTTTTAGTAGAGACAGCGTTTCACCATTTTGGTCAGCCTGGTCTCAAACTCCTGACCCCAGGTGATTCACCCACCTTGACCTCCCAAAATGCTGGGATTACAGGCGTGAGCCACCGCGCCCAGCCTCGCACAGTAATTCTGAGGTGTTGGAGGGGAGCCGTAAGTCCAAGGCAGAGGGCCAGGTTTTGCAAAAGGAACCAGGGTCACCCCACCAGACTGCAGGGAGCCTGGCGTGGATGTGCCTGTGTCCTCCTGGCCCAGCTGGGCAGTCACCCTTGGGGCACAGAGTGTGTGAGACGGGAGAAGCAGCCTTGGTGAGCCTCGGCCAGAGGGGCCCAGCCTCCGGCAGCTGCTGTGTGTGCAACCCGCCCCTTTCCAACAATGGGTCTGTGCATGGGGTCCCGAGGGCATCCTCGGCCTGACCTGTTCTGCCCAGCTGGCAGCTGGGGAACAGCTAGGAGGGAAAGTGCAGCTGCAGCTCCCACAGGGCCATGAATAAATCATCAGGGTCAAAAGCAAGGCTCTGGGGAGAGACAAAGGCCCAGGCTTGCACTGCTAGTAACAGAGAGAAGCTGCAGGGACAGGCTCCTCCCAAGTGAGGCCTCTCCTGTCCCGCCCCCACCCGGGCCCCCTGGTGAGCTTCATACCTACAAAAAGGACGAGGCAGGGGCCCTCGTTGAGCTGCGTGGCGTTGGAGTCGGAGAGCTCCAGCACGGGTTTGGGGTGCCAGGGGAACTCCCGGCAGTCCTCGTCGTTCAGCACCTCCACCCGCCCCTGCCGCGTGATCACCTCGCCCTGCGGGTCCAGCACGATGAGCGTGGGGATGCCTGAGGGGAAGAGGGGGTGCTTGTGGGGGTGCCCGAGGGGAAGAGGAGGTGCTTGGCCACTGGCCTGGGAGATGCAGGGCCTGCCTGGCAGGAGGCTCGCGGAGTCCAGCCGGGGTCCCACCCGCCACAGAGGAGCCCACCGAGGACCTGGTACAGGCTCACAATGAGGAGTCCAGGTCTGAAGTCACAAAACCTGGGGAGAATCCAGGCCTGGCCAGGGGGAGCCATGGAACCCACTCCGGTGGGCCTGTAACCTGTCACCTTCACATTTCAGGGCCTCAGCGTCCTCAGCTGCAACCTGATGAGGGTGGTGGTGTTCCTACCTTATTCTGCTATGGAAAGATCAATGAGTTCACGCAGTTAAAGAACTTACACAGTTTGGGAGGCTGAGGCGGACAGATCACTTGAGGTCAGCAGTTCAAGACCAGCCTGGCCAACATGGTGAAACCCCGTCTCTACTAGAAATACAAAAACTAGCTGGGCATGGTGGTACACGCCTGTCATCCCAGCCACTTGGGAGGATGAGGCAGGAGAATTACTCGAACTTAGGAGGCAGAGGTTGCAGTGAGCCAAGATTGCAACACTGCCCTCCAGCCTGGGTGACAGAGCAAGACTCCGTCTCTAAATAAATAAATAAGAACTTAGCACAGGGTCTTGGCACATCAGAGCAATCGCTCACTGCTGGCCTCCTAAAGAGATCCCAAAGACACAGAAGACCCTCCCCAGCTGCAGGGGGTCAAACACAGAACAGGCGGTGCAGTGACCACACGGTGGACGTGCTGTGGCCACCGATGCGAGAGGAGGGGCCCTCGCCGGGCCACAGTGAGCGCAGGGCCAGTGCGGGAAGGAACCTGAGGCTGGCTGCACAGAGAGGAGGACAACTGACTGCAGCCTCCATCGTCTGCACCCCAGCCCGCCTCCCTCCCCAGGGCTGGGGAAGAAAAGTAACAGAAAGCTTTCCTGCAAACCACAGGCAACCCCAACCAAAAAGCCTTCAGTGAAAACTCAGAGAAATCCCCACGGTGGTCACAGCTGCACGTGGGTTTTCCGCGTCTCTGTTCTTCTAGCCCACTCCCCGCAGCCTGTCCTCCAGCCAGGGCTACGCACCCCCACCCGCGGCCCACAGAGTCGGCCTGGGCCCTACCCTTCGGGGACCTTTGTCTCTCCATTGGCAGCCGCTCCCCCCACACACCCTGCGCGTTCCAGACGCCTCTCCTCCTGGGCTGCCCAGAGCCTGAATTTTATGTGAAAGCCAGAGCAATTTAATATTTATAGATTCCCAAGTATTCGGTCAGTAATTTGCTCCGCTGACATTTTCCTTCCCTGTCGGGGGGATCGAGGTACCAGACACACAGCCCTCGTGTTTCGTACCCTGCTGCAGCCACCGGCACAGCGGGCGTGCCTGCCTCCGAAAGGAATCAATGAATCCATTATGTTCACACCTATGAGACGAAGTGGCTGTTTCAGGGAGCAGGTCCACAGAGAACGGGCTCTCGAGGACGGCCACTCTGACATCTCACACACACCCAAGCACAAGCACACACACACGCGCGCATGCGCACACACAGTCGGCTCTCGCTGGGGCTCCTCGGATGTGCTCAGCGTGGACAGCGCCCCTGAGGAGCTGCGTGTGCTGCCGCACAAGAGACCTGGGCACTTCCAGCCATATCCTCACAGCTGCATTTTATCCCCCGAGGCCGGGGTCCACGCCAGCTGTGTCCATCCACGAGGCTCGCGGGCTGGTCTCGAGACAGCAGCCCAAAGGAAACCGGGTCCAGGGACCGCCACAGGGACAGCTGGCCGCACAGGAGCCCCTCCCGTCACCACACGCCCTTCTCAAAATCCCCCCCGGCAAGGTCCTTCCCCAGAGTTGGTGTGTTTCTGAGATCGGGCAGTGATGAGCACGGGGGTGAACCAGAGCCTCTGCTGCGTGTGCCCCGGCGTGGGACCCCTGCTGCCGCCATAAGCCCCGCGGACGGCCCGCGTGTGCCCCAGCGTGGGATGCTGAGTGGGTCTGTGCAAGAGAAGCAGGCACGGGGGATGGAGAGGGAGGAGAAGCCAGTCTGAAGGCAAAGCTGCACACTTCCCAGCTCAGCGCCTGGGGCTCTCCGAGGGCCTCCTCCAAGGGGCCTTCTTCGTGACCCTGGCTGCAGCCTCTCCTGAGTCCATGCCTGTGGGGCCCAGGACAGCAGGGCAAGGACACGGAGCCCCCACCTGGCTGCTGAGGGGCACTCAGCGACTTCCCCCGAGGAACAGTTCCACTGGGATCACGCCTAAGAGCCTAAGACGAAGTGTGCAGGGACGGGCCGTGTTGGCCCGTGTGACCGTCTGCATCAGCAGAAACCAGCTTAGGCCCAAGGAAGCCACTCGTTCTTGGCACCTGCACGCAGGAAACCATCCGCGTCTGCTGTGCCAGGCCTCCTCCCCCTCGGCTGGTCCTGATGAGCTTGGCCTACAGCCCCGACGAGTACGTACCCTCCAAAGATGAACCGTGGCGGGAAACGGAACTGGCCTCTGCGGCAAGTCTGCCTGGTGCTGGCACGGCACAGATAGCTAATCCTCATCACAGGCGGGGTGGGCAGTACCGGGATCCCCCTTACAGATGGTCAAGTGCCCCCCAAGGTCACCCAGCCAGGCAGTGGTTACACTGGGGACAGGAACTCTGATCTACCTGTTGCAGAAGCTGCTGCTCTTTCTGCCAGGCCATGGACACTGCTGGGGTACTCACAGCACCTGGGATGGGGACTGTCTTAACCAGGGCAGGGGAAGTCCTGTACCTGCAGCTTTCTGCACCCCCCACCTCCCTCTGCTCCTGGGGAAGAAGGCTGAGACCACAGTCACCTCTTCCCTTTCTCCCCCTTCACACACTCCCTGTTCCACCAGCCCTTGAAGCAGGTTCTCCGAAATACAGGTTTTTTGTTTGTTTGTTTGTTAGATGGAGTCTTGCTCTGTTGCCCAGGCTGGAGTGCAGTGGTGCAATCTCGGCTCACTGCAACCTCCGCCTCCCGCGTTCAAGCAATTCTCCTGCCTCAGCCTCCCAAGTAGCTGGGACTACAGGTACGCACCCCAACACCCGGCCAATTTTTAGTAGAGATGGGGTTTCGCCATGTTGGCCAGGCTGGTCTCGAACTCACGACCTTAGGTGACCTGTCTGGCTCGGCCTCCCGAAGTGCTGGGATTACAGGCATGAGCCGCCGCGCCCGGCCCGAATTACAGACTTCCAACGAGATAGCACGGCGAAGCCTCTAACGGGAAATTCACAGGGAATCAGGCCCACAGGGCGCCTCTGGAGGGAACGAAAAAGGAACAGCTCATCGCTGCTCTGCCTGAACTTGTTTCCCTGCGTGGGTGGCTGGGGCGCTTGGGGGAAAGTACAGCTGGGACTCCAAGGAGGATCCAAGCAAGTCAATTCCCTGTTTTATT
>NW_012112031.1:633552-634991 GCF_000951035.1 Colobus angolensis palliatus
TACAGGCGCCCGCCACCAAGCCTGGCTAATTTTTTCTACTTTTAGCAGAGATGGGGTTTCACTATATTGTCCAGGCTGGTCTCAAACTCCTGACCTCAGGTGATCCGCCCGCCTCAGCCTAACTGCTGGGATAACAGAATCAACCACCGTGTCCAGCCACTGTAAAATACTTTGTAGCAGAGTACCTGGTGTATTGATATTGTAAGTATTCCGTAAGTATTGGCTATTACTATAAATCATTTTATTTTTATTTTTTTTTATTTTTGAGACAGAGTCTCACTCTGTCACCAGACTGGAGTGCAATGGCGTGATCTCGGCTCACTGCAAGCTCCACCTCCCGGGTTCAAGAGATTATCTTGCTTCAGCCTCCCCAGTCGCTGGGATTACAGGCATGCACCACCACACCTGGCTAATTTTTTTATTTTTTGGTAGAGACAGGGTTTCGCCATGTTGGCCAGGCTGGTCTCAAACTCCTGACCTCACATGATCCGCCCACCTTGGCCTCCCAAAGTGCTGGGATTACAGGCGTGAGACACCGCGTCCAGCCATTATATTCTTTTAATCATCCCTAAACTGATTATTTGGCTCGTGAGAAGGCAGAGGTATGGAAAACTGGGAGCTTGCTCTAGTGAGATCAGCAGAGTCCTCTGTGCTGGGCTGGAGGAAGTTAGCTAAAGGGGCAGAAAGCAAAGACGCAGTCAAGACCGCAGTGAGGGCTGCGGCAACAGTGTGGTGTCTGCCAAGGGTGGGGCTGGCACACTTCTGCATCTCCCACCCCAAGCTACACTCCTGGGCTTGGAACACGAACTCTAAGTTCCTAGAGAGGGCTTGGCCCCGAGTCCCCAGCTCTGCGACATGAGCAGAGCCCACAGACCCCTTTCACCATCTCCCCCAAACACACAGAAGAGCCAACTGCAGACTCTCCTCTCCGAGGAGGAGCCAACGTGCAAGTATTTAAAACTATCTCAAAGCCAGGTGCACCAAGACTGTCCCATTGTTTAGCCTGGTGCCTTTTCCACTGCCAACGAGACAGGGAGTTTGGAAGGAGGTGGGGACTGGGGCAAGGAAGCTGAAGGGGTCCAGGACCCTGGGAGGCAGAGAGGAGCGGGCAGGGCTGTGACGCAGCCTTCTCTGCATCTGGATGGCAACGTCACCTGAGGCAGCCAGGACGAATTCCCCAAAGATTGCCAGGAGCTGGGAGGAGCAATGGAAGGAAAAGCAGGTCCTAGAACAGAAAGAGCTGGTGAGGACGCACCAGCAGGTAAACTATTACGTGATCATGAAAACGGTCCTTACGAAGACCACAGTGACATGGCAAATGTTTGCGCCACACTGTTTAGTAAAAACCGCGGAGTGCACAGTGCCGTGTGTACCTTACGAGTCTGTGAGTGCATACGCAGGTGGGCAGGAACCAAAGCGGACTCAGAAAAGTGAGAACG
>NW_012112031.1:635961-638579 GCF_000951035.1 Colobus angolensis palliatus
AAAAAAAAAAAAAAAAAATTAAACAAAACACATAAGAAAGAACAGCAAAGCCGCTCTGCGGGTGACGAGGTATCCCCTCTTCTGGTTGAAACATACAATCTCCAAATGTTTCATTTTTATACAAACAGATTCTGCCTCAAATCCATTTTTTTGAAAGGGACAAAGGAAGAGAGTTAAGAGAGGAACAGGATGAAGAAGGAGGGAAGCAGAAGCGGAAGAAAGGAAAGGATGGGGAGAAGTCAGAATGGGAGGAGGACGCACAGGAGGGAAGGAGGAAAACAGAGAAGAGGATTCGAGGCTGGAGGAGAAAAGGGCCCTCACCCCCACCGCCCAGCACCAGGCTGACGCCGCCCGCCAGCCACCTCTGGCTGCTCCCGTGTCTGCTCCAGGCCCTGCACAGCCCTCAGGCCGTCTGGGCAAGGGAGCCAAACCAGCCAGGGCCCCTGGTCTAAGAGAGAAAGGGCTGTAAGTCTCCCTGCAAAGAGTGCTGTGCTCCCTGGTGGCCGAGGATTCCTCAAACAACTGCTAACAGGGTCTGTCTTTTGCCAGGTGTGTCGACAGCGGTCTCCTTGGAAAAGGAATTTTCAGCAGCGCCCATGGCTGCACATTTCCCAGGCCGTGTAAAGCTCTGGGAAGGGAGGTCCCCAGCACTCTGGAAGCCAGTTATTCCCACGAGACCAGGAGGTAGGGGGACGCCGAATGCCAGGTCCTTGGTGAGCTCGATGGTCCTGTGGAGACGGGTCACACAGCTGAGCTCAGCCCAGGGCACCGAAGGCAGCCAGCAGCCAGCCTGTCGGCAGCAGGGGGACTTTTGGCCAGGCCGGCCTGGGGGGCAAACTCATCATCAAGGCTATGGCAGAGGCTGCCACCCGGTCAGACGGGCAGCTCGAGGGTATACAGCCTCGAGGCCCCAGTTCCCCCACCCGTACTGCCCCCTAGATGCCTCAAAACACTGGCAGCATTTGGCAGGCCTCCTTCACTCAGCAGGTGATTCTTAAAACCCCAATATGCTTGCAGGACCTCGGGTTGCTGGGTTACCCATTTCTGCTTTTTTTTATTTTGGAGACAGAGTCTCGCTCTGTCGCCCAGGCTGGAGTGCAGTGGCGCGATCTCGGCTCACTGCAAGCTCCGCCTCCCGGGTTCAAGCGTTTCTCCTGCCTCAGCCTCTCGAGTAGCTGGAATTACAGGTGCCTGCCACTGTGCCTGGCTAATTTTTTATTTTTAGTAGAGATGGGGTTTTCACCGTGTTCGCCAGACTGGTCTTGAACTCCTGACTTCGTGATCCACCCGCCTTGGCCTCCCGAAGTGCTGGGATTACAGGCGTGAACCCCCACGCGTGGCCTGGGTTACCCATTTTCACCCGAGCCTGTCAGGAGAACACTCGCCCTTATGTGACTCAATCCACAAAATGACCAGCAGTTCAAGCCACTGCCCCAGTGTGAGTCCAAAGACGGGCCAGGTGGAGGCAGCTCCCTTTGGTGATGGCAGGGGAGGTACCTGGCACTGCTCTGTGGAAGAGCCTTCATCCAAACTCTTCAGCAGGAGAGAAACAAGTGAGATAGGACTGAGACCCCAGGGCACACAGTCAAAGAGGGAGCAGGACATCCCCAGAGATGGCCCCACAGGATGTGCAGACCAGACACTCCAACAGCCTGGACCCTGCAGAGCGAGTGTGAGTGTGTGCGAGTCTGTGTGTGCAAGCGTGTGTGAGGGTGCAAGTGTGCATGTGTGTGAGCGTGGGGGGGGTGTGTGAGTGTAGGTGTGTGTGTGCGAGTGTAGGTGTGCGTGTGTGAGTGTAGGTGTGTGTGTGTCCCCGTGTGAGTGTAGGTATGTGTGAGTATGAGTGTGTGTGAATGTGTGAGCGTGTGTGTGTGCATGTACGTGTGTTCACATACCTAGAACACGTCCGTTTAATGAGACTGGAAGCTGTAACCACGGAATCATACAAAAGCTCAGAAGTACTCAGAATTCAGTAAAAAATACTGGTCAGAGTTTTGTGATGCTATGAAGCTTATGAACCAACGCACAGTTCCTTCAAGTTCAAAGGTGTTTCGGCCCAGCCTGGCCACATTTAAATATCCTCAGAGGCAAAGAAAGGCAAACTCCCATTAAGGGATGGTGCGGTCTCGGGAGGGCTGCTGGCTGCTGAGACCAGAGAGACAGGGACAGTGTGGTCTCGGGAAGGCTGCTGGCTGCTGAGACCAGAGAGAAGCCAGAACTGATTTACCAGTGAAACCAGGGCTGAGCGAGAGGCTCTGAACGAGAAACAGCCCCTGGCTTGGAGGGCAAGGACAGGGCACCACAAACAGGCCATTGACGCAGACTGAATGCCGGACATGGGGCTCAGCCTAACCTCGAGGCACTGAGAAGACACTTCCAAAATGATATCCCTGGAATGATACAATGATTTCCTTCATACGTGAGCATCTTTCAAACCTAGGAAGATCTGGAATTAAGTTTAGAAATATGAATCAAACTCGTGCCACTGACGTTGTGTGTGTCAATAAGTGCAATTTGAATAAAAACAAATTCAGTATTTGTTTTTGTTTAAGAGACTATGGCTGGCTGGGCGCGGTGGCTCATGCCTGTAATCCCAGCACTTTGGGACACTGTGGTGG
>NW_012112031.1:639154-640450 GCF_000951035.1 Colobus angolensis palliatus
GCTGTGGCTCATACCTGTAATCCCAGCACTTTGGGAGGCCAAGGCGGGCGGATCACGAGGTCAGGAGATCAAGACCATCCTGGCTAACTCGGTGAAGCCCTGTCTCTACTAAAAATACACACACAAAAAATTAGCTGGGCGTGGTGGTGGGCGCCTGTAGTCCCAGCTACTCAGGAGGCTGAGGCAGAAGAATGGCGTGAACCTGCGAGGCAGAGCTTGCAGTGAGCAGAGATCATGCCACTGCACTCCAGCCTGGGCAACAGAGCGACACTCCGTCTCAAAAACAAAAAAAGAAAAAGAAAGTAGGGATCTTGGAAGGCCAAGGCAGGAGGACTGCTTAGGCCAGGAGTGCGAGATCAGCCTATGTAACACAGTGAGACCCTGTCACTACAAAGTCTTTAAAAATCAGCTGGAGTGGTAGAAGGCTGAGGTGGGAGGATGGCTTGAGCCTCGGAGTTGGAGGCTGCAGTGAGCCGTGATTGCGCCATTGCACTCCATCCTGGGTGACGACTGAGACCAAAAGGGAAAAAATGTAGGGATGATACCGCTAACAAGGACTTCCTGAGTCATGGAACCCAAGGATGAAAGAGGGATGCTTCAGGGCAGAAGAGCGGCACTGAGGGAATTCGGGGCAGGCGTCGTGTTCCCTCTAACGCAGGCCTGCTGAGGAGAGAGGCTGGAAGAGGAGCAGGGAAAAAGGAGGAGAAGCCAATAGTGAGGGGTGCGATGGTCACGGGGACCTCTGCCAGCCCCACCTCCACATCCCCCACCAGCTCTGCCCCCTGGGGGGCCACAAAGGCCTATTCTTGGCGATTCTGCCCCCAGAACAGACTGTGGATTTTCTTCTATTTTGGCGGTTGGAGGCAGCGGGATGCAGTGACTCTGCCTGAACTTGTACTTGTGAGAACAGTGCTGCTGACCGGTGAGATCAACGTGAAACGCTGCCCAGGAAGTAACACCACCAGAAACCAGACTCCTCTGGCACGCGGGCCGCACACTCCCCATCACCCCAAAATGACAGTGAGCAGGAGACAGTCAGGGACAGGGACAGTGCGGGGGTGGGAGGAGGCAGAAGCTGCCCAGACCACATCCTCTCCCAACAGGCAGGGCCATCTGAGGCCTGACATTGGGCAGTGCAGCCCCAAGCCCGTCTGCGGCCCTGACACGGCATGTGCTCAATGTGGATATCAGAAGTATCAGTGAACAAGCCGGGCACGGCAGCTCATGCCTGTAATCCCAGCACTTTGGGAGGCTGAGGCGGGAGGATCACCTGAGGTCAGGAGTTGAAGACCAGCC
>NW_012112031.1:643756-645064 GCF_000951035.1 Colobus angolensis palliatus
CTGGGTGACAGAGCAAGACTCCGTCTCAAAAAAAAAACCAAAAAACAAAACACGGCCATCAAAGACAGGTGTCTGATTACATTCGTCTCTGGCTCATTTCTATCCTCCTCCCCCTTCCCTCTCTCTTCACCACAATCTGAAAAGCTAAGCAAATCAGAAAATACGTCCTAATCTCAAACAATCCAGGCCTAAATTGGGACATCCCCCAGTATTTACAGCAAGAAGAGGTTTTCCTCAGCTCCCCTTCAGACAATTAAAGGAGTAAACGTGGCCGGGTGTGGTGGTTGTAATCCCAGCACTTTGGGAGGCCGAGGTGGGCAGATCACGAGGTCAAGAGTTTGAGACCATCCTGGCCAACATGGTGAAATCCCATCTCTACTAAAAATACAAAACTTAGCCGGGCGTGGTGGCGGGTGCCTGTAGTCCCAGCTACTTGAAAGGCTGAGGCTGGAGAACCACTCCATCCTACTTGGGAGGATGAGGCGGGAGAATCGCTTGAACCCGGGAGGTGGAGGTTGCAGGAAGTCGAGATCCAGCCACTGCACTCCAGCCTGGGTGACAGAGTGAGACCCCATCTCAGAAAATAAAAAATAAAAAAAAGGATGTCAGCTACCTACAGAAAAGGGGCCCAGCACTTCACGGCACAACTGACCTGTCTGCACTAACGAAGATGATCTCGAAGCTCTGACCGGCCTCCTTGATCTTCCGGTAGGACTCCACCAGGACCCGGGTGAGGCTTCGGCAGGGCGGACACTGAAAGACAGGACAGCAAGACCTGCTGGGTGACGCTGCTTCTCCACCTCCCAGTCACTCATCCTCCGAGGCCGGGTTAGCAGGATTCAAGCAGGATTGGGACAGCAAAATCCCGTTCATGAAAGGGGTGGAAATGAGATGGGTGTGGCGGCTACCGGGGAGGCTGAGGCCGGAAGATCGCGTGAGCCCAGGAATTGGAGGCCAGCCTGGGCAACACAGCAAGACCTAGTCCGCTGAATGAATGAGACAAAAATAAACTTGCCTTTCTTAAGGGTGAGCATCCGGCACAAGCACCCGCATTGTCCCTACACAGTGCGTGAGCAGGTAGCATGAACTCATCTGCGTGGACTGAGAGAAATATCCAGGCCGGCCGCTGTGGCTCACGCCTGTAACCCCAGCACTTTGGGAGGCCAAGGTGGGCAAATCACCTGAGGTCAGGAGTTCGAGAACAGCCTGACTAACATGGAGAAACTCCGTCTCTACTGAAAAAAAAAAAAAATTAGCCGGGTGTGGTGGCGCGTGCCTGTAATCCCAGCTACTTAAAAGGCTGAGGCC
>NW_012112031.1:646734-648271 GCF_000951035.1 Colobus angolensis palliatus
TAAAAGCCGGTGAGCCGCTCGGGGAAGTGAGGATCAACAGGCGGCGGGAGGGGGAAAGGGGCACAAGGCAGGCAAGGAGCCAGGGGGGCCATGGGGACAAAGGGCACGGGGAACCCGCAGAGGGCTACTCGGGCAGAAACCTCAGGCAGGGCCGGGCCACCAGGAAAACACGGCCACGGGATCCCACCGCCACAGACACGAGGGCGGTCCCTGCGCGGCCCTCTGAGCAGGGCTTCTTTTGGCAGACTCCATCTCTTCTGGCCCATGAATGAAAGCTCCTAGGAGGGACATTCAGATCCCTGTAAAAAACTTAAAACCATGTCCTAGGAAATACCATGATTTCACCAAGACAACATTCTCTAGCCACATAAACCCACGTATATCTATTTCACGAGCACTCTGTCTACCCGTGGGACGGCGATGAGGGGAGCGGGAGGAGGGGCTGGGTAATAAGAGGACCACATGCACGTGCTGAGGTTTTACCTTCTGGGTCATCTCGGATCACCAGCAGCCCGTTCCTGCACACAACCTTCCCGGTGGTGGCGTCGAGGAATATTAGCGATGGAATGTTGGAAATTCGGTATTTGTTCCAAAGTTTGAGCTGTATGAAGAAAAGTAAAAGAAGGTGGTGAAGTCCAGACCAGATTCATTGCAGAGTTCTTCTTGAGGAGTTCTTTTGAGCCCCTGATGATGGCTGGATGAACGGGCAAGCATTCAAGACACAGAAAATAATAATGGATCCCAAGCAGGGCTGCCGGGCAAAGGGGCACGTTAACTACAATCCCACGGGGTCTGCACAGCGCAGGGGACTCTGAGGTGGAGGATGATGGAGGATCACACCCATCCTGGAGAGTACTACCCTTTTACGTCTCTAAAAATCACGAAGATGAAGACGGATTTCGCATCTTCACATCTTCACAACACGATCAGACCACCAGGTGGTTAAGGAAGGAAGGGAAGCTTTTCATGAGAGCCTCGCCACCCTGGCAGCAGGCAACAGCAGCCGCTCTCCACGGCCCCTTCCCACCAAGGGAGAAGAGACGGGTTTTCCAATAGAAGGCCACGTAGTTAAAATCTGCCCCCTCAGCCCTTCGCCAGGTCCCTGTACTTGAAATATCACAGTCATCGTTACGGTCAGCCTGCAAAGCACAAGGGAAGCAATGCCAGGGCCAGCCCCAGCCCTCGGCTCTCGGAGCCGCATAAAACCTGCTTCAGTCTCTACTGGCGGATTCTTGAGGTTGGCTGTGCACACGGTCGGACATCCAGGGTCTAAGACGAATGAAGCTGAGAACATGGGATGCAAAGTGCAGGACTGGAAGCCGAGCGTGGGCGACCTCCTCTGTTCGCTCACTGCCGTCGGGGTGAACACCATATGGGCAGGTGACTGGGTGCTCTAGACCTTCCCCGCCAAGCCCAAAAACCCACAAAATTAAATGCGATGTTGGGGCCGGGCGCGGTGGCTCACGCCTGTAATCCCAGCACTTTGGGAGGCCAAGGCAGGAGGATCACCTGAGGTCAGGAGTTCAAGACCAGCCTG
>NW_012112031.1:648576-648986 GCF_000951035.1 Colobus angolensis palliatus
AGACTCCATCTCAAAAAAATAAATAAATGCATCGTTGGGCTAGCAATGTACCTCCAGAAAAGACAGAAGCAGGGAAGCTGCAGGGTGCCCCACTGTTTAGGCCACTCAGCTGTGAGCTTCCCTGCTTAGGGCCTTCAGAGTCTCTGGAGGAAGGCTGGGCCTTTGGGCAGAACAGGGCAAGCATGTATCGCAGGAAAGCAGGCATGAGAAGGTGGCAGCAGAGAGAAGAACAGAGAGAAGAGGGCAGTGTGTGGTGGGACAAGGATTGTCCCGAGTCCCATCCCAGGCAGTGAGGGGGAGGGCAGGGGCTCTGCCACGCAATGCTGGGCTTCCCTGTCTGTGGAGACCTGTATCTTGGCAGGAAGGGCTGTGGGACCCCACCCACCTCAAACTGCCCTCAGTCTGCGTGT
>NW_012112031.1:650866-652266 GCF_000951035.1 Colobus angolensis palliatus
CTTGGCCTCCCAAAGTGCTGGGATTACAGGCGTAAGCCACCACACTCAAGACTTTCTTTTTTAAGTTCTGGGATACATGTGCAGAATGTGCAGGTTTGTTACATAGGAAAACATGTGCCACGGCGGTTTTCTGCACCCATCAACCTGTCATCTACGTTAGGTATTTCTCCTAATGCTCTCCCTCCCCTTGTCCCCCACCTGCCAACAGGCCCCGGTGTGTGATGTTCCCCTCCCGGTGTCCATGTGTTCTCACTGTTCAACTCCCACTTATGAGTGAGAACATGCACTGTTTGATTTTCTGTTCCTGCGTTAGTTTGCTGAGGATGATGGTTTCCAGCTTCATCCACGTCCAATCAAAGAATATGAACTCATTCTTTCTTATGGCTGTATAATATTCCATGGTGTCTATATTCTTTCTTATGGTTGCATAGTATTCCATGCTGTCTATATTCTTTTTTATGGCTGCGTAGTATTCCATGGTGTATACGTGCCACATTTTCTTTATCCAGTCTATCATTAATGGGCATTTGGGTTGGTTCCACGTCTTTGCTATTGTATATTTACTGCAATAAACATACGTGTGCACGTGTCTTTACAGAAGGGTGATTTATGATCCTTTGGGTATACACCCAGTAATGGGATTGTTGGCTCTGATGGTAGTTCTGGTTCTAGATCCCCGGGGAATTGCCACACCGTCTTCCACAATGGTTGAACTAATTTACACTCCCATCGACAGTGTAAATGTTGCCTATCTTTGACTTACTGATGTGCAGGAGATATGCTGTTGTCAGCACGCTGTGTTTTACCCCGCTATGTTTTATAACTGGTAAGAGCTGAAAGTCATTCAACAGAAAACAGCTGAGTACCTACTGTGTGCCAGGCTCGTTCTAAGCACAAGAGACTCAGGAAAGAGATGAGGCTGCTGCCCTGGTGGACTTCCTCCTCCAGAGGGAGAGACAGACAGTAAACAAGAATATAAACAGGAACCTAATTTCAGACACTGACAAGTAACAGAAAGACAACGGGGCGGGTAAGATCATGGCTGCGACTGGGAAGCTGGGACGGCGGCGTGGATTCTAGAGACGGGCGTCTGGGAGGAATGACATTTGGGCACAGACCTCAGCAAGGAAACGGAACGAGCCACGGGCACGCTGTGGAAGGCCACCTGAGGCCCAGGAACCCATGTGGAGGCCAGGGGCTGACTGCGAAGGCCGGAGTAGACAGAGCCAGAGAGAACCAGGGGCGGCGACGGTGGTGAGATCAGAGACCATCTTAAGATTTGTGAACCATTGGCCGGGCGCGGTTGCTCAAGCCTGTAATCCCAGCACTTTGGGAGGCCGAGACGGGTGGATCACGAGGTCAGGAGATCGAGACCATCCTGGCTAACACGGTGAAACCCC
>NW_012112031.1:653021-654377 GCF_000951035.1 Colobus angolensis palliatus
AGGTCATTTGAGGTCAGGAGTTCGAGACCAGCCTGGTCAACATGGTGAAACCCCGTCTTTACTAAAAATATAAAATTAGCCAGGCTTGGTGGCAGGCACCTGTAATCCCAGCTACTCAGGGGCTGAGTCAGGAAAATCACTTGAACCCTGGAGGCGGAGGTTGCTGTGAGCCGAGATGGCGCCAGTGCACTCCAGCCTGGGCGACAAGAGCAAAACTCCGTCTCAAAAAAAAACAAAGATGCTCTAACCTATGCTCATTGGGTTAATCGAGAAAAGAAACCTGAGAGAGGAAACAGGAAAAAAGTTGAGACCTAGATCACAAACGGAAAAGGGCCGGGTTATAAAAACAGTCGACTTTTCAATATAGTTGCCCCTTGGCTGGGCGTAGTGGGTCACACCTGTAATCCCAGCACTTAGGGAGGCAGAGGGGGGTGGATCACCTGAGCCGAGGACTTCAAGACCAGCCTGGGCAACCCAGTGAGACCCAGTTCTCCATTAAAAAAAACTCCACAAGTCTACAGTATGCAAGAGGATGTACGTAGGTGATATGCAAAAACTATGCCATTTTATATCAGGGACTTGAGTATCAGTGTTGGGGGGGAGGGTCCTGGAACCAGTCCTCCACAGATACTGAGGGACGACTTTATTTATTAATTATTATTATTATTGAGATGGAGTCTTGCTGTGTCACGCAGGCTGGAGCGCACTGGCACGATCTCGGCTCACTGCAAACTCCGCCTTCCAGGTTCAAGCAATTCTGGATTACAGGCATGTGCGCCACCATGTCTGGCTAATTTTTGTATTTTTATTAGAGAACAGGTTTCACCCTGTTGGCCAGGCTGGTCTCGACTCCTGACCTCAGGTGATTCACCCGCCTCGGCCTCCCAAACTGCTGACCCACTGCGCCTGGCCTTCCATAACTTTTTGACCAAGATTTTATCAGGAATGGATGGCTACTGATTATTCTTTGAACCTGTGATTTTTCAGTAGTGTCCAGTCTAAGATTAAACTATCCTTGCCTTCTTAGAAGACATCGTCCTTACATGTATTATTAAGGGATCACTAGGATCTTATGTTCCGTGGGGCTTGGGGCTCCCACAAGCAAATGCCACCTTGCAGCAGGAATCTCTCTGCGGGTAGCTGGACTGTTGCCTGAAGTAAATTTCAGCCTGTGACCCTCAAATGTAAAGCTAGCAGATGAAACATGATTAGAAGACTGGTTTGCATTTAGGCACCTCTGTTACCCTTCAAATGTAAGCACGTGCTTTGCTCTTAGCCAGGAATTTTTTTTTTGAGACGGAGTCTCGCTCTGTTGCCCAGGCTGGAGTGCAGTGGCGCCATCTCGGCTCACTGCAA
>NW_012112031.1:654762-658911 GCF_000951035.1 Colobus angolensis palliatus
ACGCCCAGCCTCAGCCAGGAATTTTTAAGGAAATGGTGGTGGGGTTTTGGCACCTGAACAGCCTCAACCCTGTAAATGCTCAGTGGAAATGATGCCATCTCCCAAACCCTGCCAGCTAAGGAAGAACCACTTTCTTCTGAAACCCTTACATGAGCCGAAGAGTTGTAACACCTCTCCCCGCCGCCCGGTCTCCACAGATGTCTTTTCTCTCGGAATTCTCTCTGGATGGTAAGAAACCATAACCCGTATCTTCCCTCCCTCCCTAAGGATCCCCATTCCTTTCTCACTGCAGCTCAGGAGCACAGGGGTCTCAGCTCGTGTTGGATCCTCTCATTGTTGGATCTTTGTTTCCACGGAAAGACCCACACTGGGTTAGTGGGAAAAACATTTTTTTTTTTCTAGACTCACATCTGACACCAAAAAGTTATTTCTTTTCCTTTGTTTTTTTTTTGTTTTTTTTTTTTGAGACAGAATCTCGCTCTGTCGCCCGGGCTGGAGTGCACTGGCACGATCTCGGCTCACTGCAAGCTCTGTCTCCCGGGTTCACGCCATTCTCCTGCCTCAGCCTCCCGAGTAGCTGGGACTACAGGCGCCCGCCACCTGGCCTGGCTAGTTTTCTGTAGTTTTAGTAGTGATGGGATTTCACCGTGTTCACCAGGATGGTCTCAATCTCCTGACCTTGTGATCCAGCTGCCTCGGCCTCCCAAAGTGCTGGGATTACAGGCATGAGTCACTGCGCCCGGCCGAAAAGTTATTTCTTTTACAGACTAAGCCATCATGGTCTAATTCTGTGGTGGTGATTTATTTAGGAACTCATGTCATTCATCAGTGAACTGCATCTGTGGACGCTTCAGGCCACCCAAAGCACGAAGGTTACTCGGCTCTGAAACAGTGCGGTCGGCACGGGAGTCATCGTTCCGAAAACACGCGGATCAGAACGCGACCCTTCGGTCAGAGGCGTCATCTAGGAGTGATTTATGGATTCTCTGACATGGCCCAGAAACCAAAAAAAGCTTCAGCTGAAAGAAATGATCACCAAGAGGCAGCTCTGCACCCTTTCAAGCGTGAGGCTCGGCTCAAGGCCACCAAAGGTTTTCAAACAGGCCTCTGAAAACACTGGTTTCATAGTCATTTCTGGGTCACAGGTAGTTTTGAGGACAAAAGCTACAGATCTTTCAGCAGAGAAAAATGCACATCCACCAGAAAGTCAGTGTGTAATTGCAGGCTCCACGAATCCCCCTGAAGCCTGTGAGTGGAACCTGCCTGATCACAGGGGGTCTACAGACCCCAATAGAGACCTCCCTGTCTTAAGAGTTCATGTCAGTGCACGTCTTGACCTTGATTCAACTGAGACAGATATAATCCTGCTCCATCCGTATCCTGCTGCAAACATTTCCTCCAATGCAGTCAGCATCTGCCGAAAACCTAAGATGACGTAACAGTGAAGAGTGGGTGATTAAAAACAAAAGGAATCTCACTCTCCCACTGCCACTGTGTTCCCAAACTCGGGCAGAGCTCACACCTTCAGGATGGTGAACATCAGAGCCACCCAGGACTGAGAGAGCTCGTTGTCCTTTCTAAAAAAGCATTTCCCAGGGCCGGGCGCAGCGGCTCACACCTGGAATCCCAGCACTTTGGCAGGCCGAGACGGGCAGATCCCCTGAGGTCAGGAGCTCGAGACCAGCCTGGCCAACATGGTGAAACCCTGTTTCCATTAAAAATACAACAATTAGCCGGGTGTGGTGGCGGGCGTCGTAATCCCAGCTACTCCGGAGGCTGAGGCAGGAGAATCGCTTGAACCCAGGAGGCAGAGGTTGCAGTGAGCCGCCAGCCTGGGCGACAGAGTGAGACTCTGTCTCAAAATACAAAAATAAAAAAATAAAAAAGCATTTCCCAGGGCCGGGAGTGGTAGCTGACTCCTGTAATCCCAGCACTTTGGGAGGCCAAGGCAGGCGGATCACTTGAGGTCAGGAATTCAAGACCAGCCTGACCAACACGGTAAAACCCCTGTCTCTACTAAAAATACAAAACTTAGCCGGGCGTGGTGGTGGTGGGCGCCTGTAATCCCAGCTACTCTACTTGGAAGTCTGAGGCAGGAGAATTGCTCAAACCCAGGAGGTTCCAGTGAGCCGAGATAATGCCACTGCACTCCAGCCTGGGCGACGGAAGAAGACTCTGTCTCAATAAAAAAAAAAAAAAAAAAAAGAAGCAGGCTTCTAGCAGCTGGGCTTCCATCCTTGGCCCTGACGCCTGCTTAGATGTCAGTGGGTGACAGTCTCAGACTCTGGGCGGGTCATGCCCCTTCTCCAAGCCCAGTAACGCTCATCTCATAGGATGACTCCAAGACTCACATGAAGTGGGGTCTGTGGGGGGCTCTAACCTCTAAAGCGCTGCACGCATGGACGCATGGAATATTTGGGTTCAATCTATTCTTATTTTTCCCTCCCTGTCTCCTGAGTATCCACTTTGAAAATCACTTTCCTGGCCAGGCACAGTGGCTCAAGCCTGTAATTCCAGCCCTTTGGGAGGTCAAGGCGGGCGGATCATGAAGTCAGGAGATCAAGACCATCCTGGCCAACATGGCCAAACTCCATCTCTACTTAAAAAACAAAACAAAACAAAACAAAAAAAGGTAGCTGGGTGCCAGTACTCCCAGCTACTCGGGAGGCTGAAGCAGGAGAATGGCATGAACCCAGGAGGCGGAGCTTGCAGTGAGCCGAGATCGTGCCGCTGTGCTCCAGCCTGGGCAACAGAGCGAGACTCCGTCTTAAAAAAAAAAAAAAGAAAGAAAAAGAAAAAAGAAAATCATTTTCCTGTCAACTTCATTTTAAAGTTAATCGATCAGCTGTATATCTAGTTAGCAGGCTGTGTCGGAAACTACTTGGAGAAAGGAAGTTTTTCTTTCCATGGCACGTGGTATTCTTGCCATAAGCACCTGCTGCAAAACAGACAAGTTTTCTGGCCTGTTTCTATGTGATCTGTTTGCCTCCTCACCTCTGTTTTCCCAGATTTTAAAGGGGCCTCTGAATTTTTTTTTAACAGACTCTGTGGATTTTGCTTTTGGTCTCTAAGAGAACTCTGACACCACATCTGATTCCGAAAGGAATTTCTACCGGGCTTGGAAGGCTGAAGTGTGAAATACAGCAGAGCCTAGTATGAAAGACTGCGGAAGGGAAAAGGGGCTGAGTCAGGCAGGTCCCAGCAGCCTTTGAATCAGGAGGCAGGAGTGAAGGCAAGAGCTCACATTCCACTGGACATGGGAGAAGAAAAGGCCAGTGGGGACTTATGCCCTTCGAAAGGGTTGTGCTGGGTTGGGCGCGGTGGCTCACGCCTGTAATCCCAGCACTTTGGGGGGCCGAGGCGCGTAGATCGCTTGAGCCCAGGAGTTCAAGGCCAGCCTGGGCAACACAGCGAAACTCTGTCACTCCACAAAAAAATACAAACATTAGCTGGGTGTGGTGGCCACTCCTGTAGCTCCAGCTCCTGAACTTGAGAGGCTGAGGTAAGAGGATGCCTTGAGCACAGGAGGTTGAGGCTACAGTGAGCTGTGATCACATCACTGCTCCCCAGGATGAATGATGGGGCGAGACCCTGTCTCAAAAGGGCTGCGCCGTCCGGCATTGCAGCAGCTGGGAAGGAACAGATGACTTTACACCCAGTGTTTGTTCTGTCTAGACATCATCCTGGCAACACATCCACCCAGGGTGCATTTTGTTAGTCCTGTTCTGTCGCCCAGGCTGGAGTGCAGTGCTGCGATCTCGGCTCACGGCAACCTCCACCTCCCGGGTTCAAACGATTCTCCTGCCCCCGCCTCCTGAGTAGCTGGGATTACAGGCACCCACCATCATGTCCGGCTAATTTTTGTATTTTTTAGTAGAGACTCGAACCTCCTGACCTTGTGATCCACCCGCCTCGGCCTCCCAAAGTGCTGGGATTACAGGCGTTACAGGTGCCCGCCACCGCACACGACCTAATTTTGTATTTTTAGTAGAGATGGGGTTTCACCATGTTGGCCAGGCTGGTCTTGAACCTCTTAACCTCAAGTGATCTGCCTGCCTTGGCCTCCCAAAGTGCTGGGATTACAGGTGTGAGCCACCACGCCCAGCTGATTTTTTGTACTTTTAGTAGAGACAGGGTTTCACCATGTTG
>NW_012112031.1:659656-662963 GCF_000951035.1 Colobus angolensis palliatus
GAGGCTGAGGCAGGAGAATGGCGTGAACCCGGGAGGCGGAGCTTGCAGTGAGCTGAGATCGCGCCACTGAACTCCAGCCTGGGCGACAGAGCGAGACTCCGTCTCAAAAAAAAAAAAAGAAGAAGAAGAAAACGTCACAACAAACCCCCAACGCCTACGACTCTACTGTTTATGATGAGTTCATCAAATTCAGAAGCCAGGCCACAGAGAACAAAGAAAAAAAAGAAAGAGGAGACAATATTAGCTCAACTTGGCAAAAATGGAAACGGATGACAAAGTGGGTTATCCAGTTTCTTGAAAGTTCCCGCTGCTCCGCCTGGCAGTGGGTTCTGATGAAAAACTCCAAGGCTGTGGTTGGAACTATCCCAGGAATGCAGAGGCCAGAAACACTTTCACAGTGACCCACAGAGCAATGAAGCACATATCAAAAGGGAACTGGGAAACGGTAAAAATGCCAACGAGAAAGCCCAGAAAGTCTGAAACACCAGTAGGATTCGTCAGCACCCACAGAGGCCGCAGGGAAGGGCAGCCTCGTGATTTCCGAGAAGTCCTGGTTCCTGAGAGCAGCGCGGAATCTGCCCCCGCGTGCTAAGGACTGGGTCTTGCTCTTGACTGGCGTCTCAGCTTTTCTTTCCAACAGCTGCTGCAAATCTATGGGATCAAGGCAAAGCCAACACAAATATAGGCTCCATCAGCAAACTCCTTGGCCAGGTCAGCCAAGCCTTCTCAGCAGACGTCACCCCTGCCCTCCAGCTAAATGCGGACCACAATCAAAACCACCCTTTCTGTGGAGCTGCATTTGAAAACAGAGTCTGAAGTGTGCTCCCACCCTTTCTAACCCCAAACGACCAAAGACCGGGATATACGCTGAGAGCGGGAATCCCCCTTATCCCAGCCTCTGATGTCACACCAGGACAAACACTAGCGGTTACTTGGCACAGGCTCTGGCTCCAGAGCCTGAGTCTTCCGTCTGTTCCAGCCACTCATCAGTGGGTGACGCTGGTCAGGAATCTCACCTTCTCTTGGTTTCCTCAGTTGCAAAATGCAGATAACAGAACCTACCCCTCACTGAACTGTTGTGAACATGAGTTACAGAGAGTGCTTAGCCTGGCCAAGATTAGGTATGAAATAAAATGTTCATTGCTTTATGCGAAGGAACTGACACAGAGAACGGGTCTCATTCTGGTGCCCAGGCTGGAGTGCAGTGGCACAATCATGGCTCACTATGGCCTCCACCTCCCGGGCTCAAGCGATCCTCCCACCTCAGCCTCCGAGTAGCTGGGACTACGGTCGCGCACCACCATGCCTCACTAATTTTTTGATGTTTTGTTGCAACAGGATCTCGCTATGTATCCCAGGCTGGTCTCAAACTCCTGAGCTCAAGCATTCCTCCCGTCTCAGCCTCCCAAAGTGCTGGGGTTACAGATGGAAGCCGCCTCACTCAGCCCCCACGCCATCTTCTAAATGCTCCGGCAGGACCTTGTCCTCATCCCCGGAGTTAAGGCCCAATCTTGGATCCTCTTGCTCCCAAGGCATGATTCCCAGTGTGTGATCTGGCCCATGCCTGCAATTCTCGGAGCCGAGTATACCTGCTGGCCAAGAGCAGTGCTTGGGCACATTACGTGTTCAATAAATGATAGAGGAACAACAAATGAACAGAAGGGAGGGAGAGAGGAACCACCGTCATAGGGCAGCCAGACCGGATGCCCTCTAAGCAGTCAGGCTCAGCTACTTCAATGGCTTTTTCATGTCCAAGGCTCCCCCTCATTCCTGGGAGGCCCAGAATGCTCCTGACTGGCGTCTCAGCTTTTCTTTCCAACAGAAAAAGATGGCAGAGACATCTTTTTTTGGCAGAGAAATGATTAAATGGCAGAGAAATGATTTGAATCCAGTGCTGGTGGGATGAGAGCTTCTCTCGCTTTGCCCGACGGTGCCTTAGAACCTGCACCCTCCCCACCTCCTCATCCCACCTTCGCCTGGAGCTGAGGCAGAGAATAGACCAGCCCGTGCCACTGAGGGAAAGGGGCGGGGGATCCAGGCCAGGCTGATCCGAACCGTCACCAACCTATGAGAATTCCAAACCCTCCTGGTGGATCTGCCATTTTGATGCTACATGTTTTCAGCTGGTTCGCAGAGAGGACCCACATATACCCCACGGGTCGCAAGAGCGTGAGGTTCACAAAATAACGTATCCAATCTGCTTCCTGCAGACAAAGCCACCAAGGATGGTATTTGCCGCACACCTTCTTTCTGGACCTTCTGTGCCAAGCCAGGCTATATTAAAATAAAAAGACTGGGTAGAAGGGGATTTAAAATTTATTCATTTCTCTAAATCTCAGAACAGTGAATTTTCTTTCTTTTTTCTTTTTTTTTTTTGAGATGGATTCTCGCTCTATCACCGATGCTGGAGTGCAATGGCGCCATCTCAGCTCACTGCAACCTCCGCCTCTCGGGTTCAAGTGATTCTCCTGCCTCAGTCTCCCGAGCAGCTGGGATTACGGGCACCCGCCACCACACCCAACAAATTTTTGTATTTTCAGTAGAGATGGGGTTTCACTATGTTGGCCAGGTTGGTCTCGAACTCCTGATCTCAGGTGATCCACCCAACTCGGCCTCCCCAAGTGCTGGGATTACAGGCGGGAGCCACCGCGCCCGGCCATATCAGTGAGTTTTCTAACCAATTTGCAGATGACCTAGATGGGTTTTGCAACCCAACAGAGCTGAATCAGCCGTGACTTACAACCCTCTAATCGAAGTGCCTCAGGGAAATGAAGGTGGTGAGATGCTCAGCGTGCTTTCGAAAACCTTACAGTTTAGAAGTGGAAAACGGTGAAAATGGTAAACGCTATGTTACATATATTTGGCCACAATATAAAAATAAGAACCTACAACTACACATGGCAGATCAGGCCAACTGCCAGGAGAAATGAGCAAAAAAAGGCCCAGGAAGAAGACTGGCTGCATGCGAGTTTATTAGAGCTGCCGGGAGGGCCCTGGCTGCTTCAAGAACTGACCATTTAGCCGGGCGCGGTGGCTCAAGCCTGTAATCCCAGCACTTTGGGAGGCCGAGATGGGCGGATCACAAGGTCAGGAGATCGAGACCATCCTGGCTAACCTGGTGAAACCCCGTCTCTACTAAAAAATACACAAAACTAGCCGGGCGAGGTGGCGGGCGCCTGTAGTCCCGGCTACTCGGGAGGCTGAGGCAGGAGAATGGCGTAAATCCGGGAGGCGGAGCTTGCAGTGAGCTGAGATCCGGCCACTGCACTCCAGCCTGGGCGACAGAGCGAGACTCTGTCTCAAAAAA
>NW_012112031.1:664143-691650 GCF_000951035.1 Colobus angolensis palliatus
AAACCCTATCTCTACTAAAAATACAACAATTAGCTGGGCAAGGAGGCGGGTGCCTGGAATCCCAGCTACTTGGGAAGCTGAGGCAGGAGAATCACTTGAACCCAGGAGGCAGAGGTTGCAGTGAGCTGAGATTATGCCATTGGACTCCAGCCTGGGTTATAGAGCGAGACTCCCTCTCAAAATAAAAAGAAAAAAGAGACAGAATACTACCATTTCTACTGGACCATAAATGGAAAAGTATGATGTCCCCTGTAACCGCCATTTAGCATCCATGCCAGCAGCAGGCTCCCATTCTGGTGGAGGGAGAATGGGGAAGTGACTTATTGGGCCTCCTATCAATTTGGGATACCTCCAGATAGAGGGACCAGGGCACAACCGTTCACAGGAAACGCCAGTTACTCTCTGCCTGGTGTGTAGACTTCTCAAGTCTTAAAAGCCTCACTTCACCGGCAAGATATTCTTTTATGACAGAAATCATTTTGCTGCCAGTGTGACAGGCAGAGGATCCCATCGCCTGCGTCCTCCTTTTCTCTCTTCATCTAAGAGATGTGTATCCATGGCAAGCCTGCTTCCATCTTAACCTGTTGCTCCAAAGTCCTGTCAAATACACAGACAACTCCCAGGATAAAGGACGGCACGCTAGGCTTCTCTTAGGTTGAATACAAAACAGCCACTGCCCCCTAACAAGCCTTTCTCCAAGGGGACTGCTGTGTTCTGGCAGCCCCCACTCCTCCACAGCACGGCGGCGAGAGGCACAGTGTGGGGTGAGAGCACGGGCACAGGAGCAGATGGCTTGGGTTTGAATCCCGGCTCTGCCACTTTGGGCAAATGACTTAGTCTCCCCACAGCTCACTCTCTTCAGCTGCAAAATGGTCTAGGGGGCGCCTCCCTGCTAGTTACTGTGTGGGTAGATGGTATGTGTGAAGGGCGTGGAAACATCCCTGGCTCACAGCACTCACACCTGAATACTTCTCACATGTGCCCTTCCAGATGCCATTTCAGAAAGTCCATGCCAGGGCAACGGGCCCCACGCGCGGCCCTCACACGGCAGGAGCGTCAAAGAGGCAGCACTGGACTAGACGGTGATGAGATCACCCTGGCGCCGCCAACCCTGCCAGGGCCGGGAACCAGAGCAGCCCAAGTACACACAGCACATCTCATACCGGCGAGCAGGTCCACCCTACACAGGAAAGGAAACGCCCACGAGTGCCCACGTCCCAGCAGTGGCTCTGAGGGGCGCAAAGAGAAACTGGATAAAAGCAGCAATCCTTCTGATTAAATCTGTTCTACATCCTTCCAATTACACCTGCTCTAGGCCACGCACAGCGGCTCACGTCTGTAATCCCAGCACTCCGGGGGCCCGAGGCGGGCGGATCACCTGAGGTCAGGAGTTCGAGGCCAGCCTGGCCAATGTGGTGAAACCCCATCTCTACCAAAAAGGCGAAAATGAGCCAGGCATGATGGCACACACCTGCAATCCCAGCTACTCAGGAGGCTGCGGCAGGAGAACGGCTTAAACCTGGGAGGCCGAGGTTGCGGTGAGCCGAGATCCCGCCATTGCACTCCAGCCTGGGCAACAGAGTGAGGCTCCCTCTCAAACACAAAACAAAAAACCTGCTCGACATCCTTCCAGTTAAACCCACCACTTCATCAAGGAGAGAAAGACATTTTCCAGGCTAGCGCTGGTCTTTTTCAAAATGGGAGATGGCAGAATTTTATACAGAAACAGTCGCTAGTTCCAACCAGAAAGCCCAGAGACACAGGGGAGCCGCTGGTGTCCATGCAGGTGGAGCGTGAGAGGCTAAGAAATGGAAATGCAGTGCTGTGCGTGGCTGGGAACCAGGTCCGGCTGTGGGCTGCAGTTCCGTGGTCCGTAGGGGGGCAGGGGGGTGGCGGGGGGAAGGTCACGTGGGTTACTGGGTAGGATGAAGGATGAACACGGGAAACAGGCCGCGTTTCACATGCAACCCACCTTTGAAGACGCCAACCAGAGGCACCTACGGCACATCCCAAGTTGCAGGGGTGGGGAAGGGGGGCCCATCTCCTCCTCCTTTCCAGGAGTCACTACTCCCCAAGCAACTTGGCTACTCAACTTCCATTCAGAAAGCTGCACTTTCAGGCAGGGTGCAGTGGCTCACGCCAGTAATCCAGCACTTTGGGAGGCCGAGGAGGGTGGATCATTTGAGGTCAGGAGCTCGAGACCACCCTAACAAACACAGAGAAACCCCGTCTCTACTAAAAATACAAAAATTAGCCAAGCATGGTTATGTGCACCTGTAATCCCAGATATCTGGGAGGCTGGGGAAGGAAAACTGCTTGAACCTGGGAGGCGGAGGTTGCAGTGAGCCAAGATCGCGCCATTGCACTCCAGCCTGGTCAACAAGAGCAAAACTCCGTCTCAAAAAAAGAAAAAAAAGGAGAAAGAAAGCTGCACCTTCAGACTGAATTCAATGAACAACAACAAATGAGTGAGGTAAAAATAACAGCCACAAACGAAGAGACAAACACATCGATGTTTACTTCCCACCCTTTCAAACGTGCCCAACGCAAAATATTTAATTACGGGAGCGGCTGCTGGCATGGGGAGTCCAGTTCCCCGACACGGGGAACGCGATCTCATTTGTAACACCAATTAAGGAGGTTCATTTACTGTGCCGTTCGACTTCCTGCCCTCGTGGCTCCGCGAGCCAGGAGATGAGCAGTTAGCTGGGAGCACAAACGGCATATGGCTGCCAGGCTTTCTGGCCGGCACCACCGACGAGGGAAGGCTGTTTCCCCACGCTGCAGCTCTCGCAAGCTGACAGAAGGGATTTCCTGAAGCCCCATCTGGTATAAAAGCCTCCACTGGGCAGAGTGGTTTGGAACAGCAAGCGGGTGGCTGGTAATAGCAGGCGAGGGCCATATGCTCTCAGGAGAGGAGATCTTAGGAAGCGGCTGGGAGTTTGCACAGGAGGGGGACGAGGAGCCAGCGTGGGTATGGAGTCAGGGCGACCCCTGTCCCAGCGGCAGTCACTTCTAGTGGGGGATAGTGTTTCTTGGGCCTTGTAGATCTCTCTGCTGACACTGCCAGGAAAGAGCTCAGATGTGCCACGCTCACTCTGAGTGGCGCCTTTCCACATGAATGTCGGGACCCTGACTTGCAGCTGTGTCCTTGGGAGATGTGCCAACACACGGATGTCGACCCAGAATGTTAAGTTCATTCACAAAGAGAAACAAATCTGAACGTTTTCACTCCAGATCTTTCCAGAACCCGTGAGGAATGCGGGCTCTGTGGAGGGAAAAGTGTCATTCCCTGTTGCTTTGGGAATCTGCTGCAAAACACCCCTGTCCAGGCCATCGTGCGTCCTGTCCTGCCCCTCCTTAGCTGGAAGGTGGGAGACGTCACCAGTTCACCCCAACCCCAGCCCATCCACTCCTGTGGCTCACTACAAGCTATGAGGCAATCATGTGTGAAGGCCAATGAAAGGACTTTGCAATAAATACAAAAATATGGTAGGTTTCTACATACAAGGCTTCTTTTTTCTTTTTTTCTTTTTTTTTTTGAGATGGAGTCGTCTTCTGTCACCCAGGCTGGAGTGCAGTGGTGCGATCTTGGCTCACTACAACCTCCGACTCCCGGGTTCAAGCGATTCTCCTGCCTCAGCCTCCTGAGGAGCTGGGATTACAGGCACCTGCCACCACGCACGGCTAATTTTGGTATTTTTAGTAGAGATGGGGTTTCACCATGTTGCCCAGGCTGGTCTCAAACTCTTGACATTGTGATCTGCCTGCCTCAGGCTCCGAAAGTGCTGGGATTACAGGCGTTAGCCACCGCACCCAGCCTGGTTTTTCAAATTAAAAAATCCATGCCAAGATGCCGTCTTTTAAATTAAAACAAAAATCCATGCCAAGACGCCTGAAAACAGACCTACCCCCCGGAGACAGGGTCAGTGCAGGTGCCCGAGGATAGGACACCAGGGCTCACCCCAGGACCCCAGAGCTCCAGGCTCTGATTTTCTAGTAATTTCCAACATAGCACTTGACTGACATGTCCAGGATGGACTCACTGCACGTGAGAGAACTCCTAGGACCAGCTGCTACAGTGAGAAGCTCCAGTGAGAAAGGTCGATTCCATAAACTGTGGGACTATGGGAGGTGATCCACCAAATTGAGAGAGAGAGAGAATTCCACCGTTCTAGAATCCTACCGTCATCACCCTTACGGGCTCAACATCTGAGAGAGAATTCCCCCCTTCCAGAATCCCACCGTCATCCTTACGGACTCAACATCTGAGAGAGAATTCCCCCCTTCCAGAATCCCACCGCCATCCTTACGGGCTCAACATCTGAGAGAGAACTCCCCCCTTCCAGAATCCCACCGTCATCATCCTTAGGGACTCAGCATCCAAACACCAGCTCACCTCTCCCTCATCAGACGAGGCCCTGCAGGGCCTCCATCTTAGGCCACGTTGTACCTTCAGGGCCTCGCATGAGGCAGATACTCAGTAACTGGGGATACTGATGACACTCAGCACTCAGGCCAATCAGCTGGATGCCGACATGTGCTACCAGCTCCTCACATGTGACCTGGAGACGCAGCATGAGCCACAGGCAGGCCGATATTCCATTTTCACACATTCGTCATGGCTCCTCAGCAGAAAAGAAACCAGGAAAATAGGCTGGGTGTGGCGTCTCACACCTGTCATCCTAGCACTTTGGGAGGCCGAGGAGGGTGGATCACCTGAGGTCAGGAGTTCGAGACCAGCCTGGTCAACATGGCAAAACCCCATCTCTACTAAAAACACAAAAATTAGCCGGTTATGGTGGCGCATGCCAGTAGTCCCAGCTACTTGGGAGGCTGAAGCAAGAGAATGGCTTGGAGGCGGGAGAATCGCTTGAAGCTGGGAGGCAGAAGTTGCAGTGAGCCGAGATCATAGCATTGCACTCCAGCCTGGGCGACAGAACCAGACTCCGTCTCAAAAATAAATAAATATAGTTTTAAAAATTAGGTGTTAGGAATAATGCTCAAAATTTCAAGGAAATTGCCGGGCACAGTGGCTCATGCCTGTAATCCCAGCACTTTGGGAGGCCGAGGCAGATGGATCACAAGGTCAGGAGTTCAAGACCAGCCTGGCCAAGACAGTGAAACTTCGTCTCTACTAAAATTACTAAAATTAGCCGGGTGTGGTGGCAGGCACCTATAATCCCAGCTACTTGGGAGGCTGAGCTAGGGAACTGCTGAACCCGGGAGGCAGACGTTGCAGTGAGCCAAGATCGCACCTCTGACTGGCTGGCGACAGAGAGAGACTCTGTCTCAAAACAATAAAAATAAAAAATAAGGAAATGGAACACACGAACAAAGGATTTTTAGCAAAGCAACTGTATTTCTGCACAGAGGGGTGCCTCCCTGGCCAGTCACCGCGAGAGTGCACCTGAACACCTGAACAAAGGGGCCCGAGAGCCTTTATTGTTGACGCAAGTCCTGCCTCTGTGCCCTGGTTTTACTGGCCAGCGTCGGGTCGTATAATGTAAACTAATCCCAGTTGGCTAAACGTGTGACTCTTTTTAGATAGGGTGGGCACATAAAAGAAAGTGGAGGGAAAGGGGAAGGGGTGTCTGTAATGAGCCAGAAAGTTAGTCTTTTTTTAAAATAAGGAAAGGAATGTGAGCTGGTATTAATAGCACCCGGTACTGTGGCATGCCTGGGTGTTTAACAAAGGCGAGAAGGGAAAAGGAGAAAAATGGGGGGCGGGGGGAGGAGGTACTGTGAATTAAAGAATAAAAGATTGATCCGATTATTTGAAGAGAAACCTCATCATATCCCACATAGGCAAATCGTCTGGAAACTTTCCGCGGCTTCTGGTAGACGAGGAATGTGACTGCGCAGCGCCTACCACCCAAAATGCGGTTATAAATTACAAGTCAGCAGGGTGAGCTTTTCCACGTCCGCTCTGCACAATGAAAAGAAGAGCAGGAAGTGTGGTTGGTGAGAACCATGGAGATGTTTATCATTTCGGCACCGTCCGTACCTGTCCCCCCGCGGAGCCATTGGCACTCGGCACAGCTCCCTTCTCAATTTCCTGTTTGATTGTTAATTTCACCACGGCTTTCTTTTTCCCTTCTCGGTTGCATGGAAACCTCTGTTTCTTGGCAGAACTTTCTGAGTGCCCAGTTATAAACCCCTTGTTGACCACGTTCCTGCTTCGGGAAGTCCCCACTGAGCCCCGGCCAAATGACAAGGAGAGGAAACATTTACAATGATGTGAACAACTCCCAGCCTGGAAACAGAGATCAAAGGGAACAGTCAGAAGGGACGGTTCTGCAGGAGCCTGGCGCGGGAAGGCTCTCTCTAAATTAGCCTGGACTGGTCCACAGCCGTAACATCACCTCACCAGGAATCCAGCAAGCCAGGCACGTCCGCAGCTCGGCAAACAGCCTCAGCCCCACTGCCGCAGACCAGCCGCGTCCACAGCAAAAGGAATCGTGTCCGACACTAAGAAACTGTGACCACCGGGTACCAAGATGCCTTTACATAGAAACAGACCGTGGCTCGCATTCATTCCCTCCACCAGCTCCTGAAATGAAAGGGTTCCGTCGCACAGGGAAATAAGTAACAGCAGGGAGAGAGAGAGGGGGAGGCAAATTGTTTGGAAAGTAGAAGACAGGGTGGAAAAGATGAAATTCAAGACAGATGTGTGAGACCCACAGACATATGTCTTTGAATTTATGCATCCAAGTGATTCATGTAGAATAAGAAAAAACAGCTACAAGCCCAATACAGAAATAGGAGTAAATACAGAACAAAGTATCACCTTCTCCTCCTCTTCCAGACCACTTTTAATTCCCATCTCTCTTTCTGCTACATAAAGTTGTTATAAAACCAGTGAGTGAAGGATCGAAGATGAAACACTATTAATTAAGCCGAGTTTCTCTGTGGTCCCTGTCACCCTCAGGAGGACGTCAACCCCTGATAATTCATTTCCAGTTACTGAACGTTGATTTCCTTTTTTTTTGAGATGGAATCCTGCCGTGTCACCCAGGCTGGATTGCAATGGCACGATCTCCACTCACTGCAACCTCGGCCTTCCGGCTTCACGCAGTTCTCCTACCTCAGCCTCCTAAGTATCTGGGATCATAAGCACCCATCACCATGCCCGGCTAATTTTTTTGTATTTTTAGTAGAGACAGGGTTTCACCATGTTGGCCAGGCTGGTCTCGAACTCCTAACCTCAGGTGATCCGCCCACCTCAGCCTCCCAAAGTGTTGGGATTACGGGCGTGAGCCACCGCACCTGGCTGATTTCTTGCCAATAAAAGGTACTGCTGTGGCTCAACACGAGCAGGATTTAAAAAACAGTAGCATTTGCCAGGTTAATGCCTGGCCATTCAGAAAAAATAAACCAGGAAATTTAGATGGGTGTTTCCATCAAAACACAAAAGTCCAGGGCTCTGGCCGGAAAGCCATTTTTACAATGCAGTATTGGTGTGTGTTGTTTTACTTCCAAACAGCGAACTCAAAGGAGCCACGACACGACACGACTGGTTCCAAATGCCTCCTACTGAGAAAAACACAGGCGGCTTGGCTCCCTGGTTACTTTCTCTGTTTGAGGCTTCAGAAGCTAATAAGAAAGTGGAGAGCGGCAGGAATGGCCCTAGATGTTAGACACAGCAGACAGAGAGGCTGAAGCATGGTCTGAGGACGATGGCTGGGGGTGGTGATGACAGAGGTTTTCTGGATAGGCCAGGTGCCCGGTTTCAGCAGGAGTTCGGCTCTATACCGCTCATGTGCCTGGTCATTTTTCATCAATACACATTTATCGAGCATCTCAAACCTACCAGGTATTTGTGCCAGACAGTATGGGGTCAGATCAAGACAAACTTCTTCGCCTTTGAGAAAGGAAAGGAGCCTGTCTGGGTATGTAACAGGCTCCGGTTTCCTCTCTAGACCCTCCCCTGGGATGGCAGTCCCTGGCCCGCCCACACCCTTTGTTCCACGGGCTTCTGCCTTGGGCCACAGGTAATCGGGGTGGGTGTACACCCTTGATCTAACACCAATCACGCTCTCTCCTGGGAATTCAGAAACTGGACACAAAGATGGATTTACTAAGATCGGAGCTTCCCAGCTGGGCGCAGTGGTTCACACCTGTAATCCCAGCACTTTGGGAGGCTGAGACAGGTGGGTCACCTGAGGTCAGGAGTTCGAGACCAGCCTGGCCAACATGGTGAAATCCCATCTCTACTAAAAACACACAATTAGCTGGGCGTGGTGGCATGTGCCTGTAATCCCAGCTACTCAGGAGGCTGAGGCAGGAGAATCCCTTGAACCTGGGAAGCAGAGGATGCAGTGAGCTGGGGTCACACCACTGCACTCCAGCCTGTGGGACAGAGTGAGACTCCGCCCCCCAAAAAAAAAGATGCGAGCTTCCCAACCAGTGTGCTACGAGCAGGCTCCAGGAGGGCACCGCACTGACCCTCTCAGCCTCAGGGGCCGCTGGACTCCCTCCCCCCTCCCTCCACGTCCTTGTCCTCTGGCGGCCAGCTGCCTCGTCCCTCTATCTCCAGACAAGCAATCCTCATTTCCTAAACGTGGCAGAATGCAGAGAAGGTAGAGGAGTGCTGAAGAGTTGACAGTGGAGGTGAGAACCATAAACTCACATCAAAGGCAGGCAGGGGTCGCCTTGCTGGGCCAGGGACAGCAGACAGAAATGGAGCTGATACACAGGAGGACAGACGAGGGGCAGGAAAGACACCAGAGTCAGAGAGGAGGGAACGAGAGAAGCTGCAGAGCCCCCAAGGAGCCCAAGAGCGACCTGCTCCCGAACCCAGGCTGGACCCCCACATCCCAACTGGGTGCCGTTCCTGCATCCGGACGCCCCTGCAATGAACGACCGTGTTCGGAGAGTCTAACCCAAACCACGTAAGGCAGCTGGAGTCCATTTCTGCTCCTCGTAAACAACCCCTAACTGAGACAGGTACGTAGGTCTGTGTGTGTGGAGGGTCTGAGCACATCACTAAATCCTCACTGCTTAGAATGCCAGAAAAAGAAAAGCAGAATCACCTGACAGAGGCTCTCAGCCCTTTCAAATCCCTTTCTCACGGCTCATTCTTCTCTCCTCCCCCAGGAGCCCCGGGGCCCTGGGAGGAGACACCTGCTCCTGCTCCCACGAGATACGCAGAGGAAGGAGCAAGACGATGACTTCAGACAAGGTAGCAAATGAGTTTCCCGGACCTCTTGCTCCCTGCACCCAGCAGCCCATTTCTGAAGTGGGAGCCTAAGATACACAAAGGTGTCACATGTGTGCGGACACCAGGAAAGTCAGTCCACTGCTCCGACCTGTGGGTCCAAGGAAGGTGGCCATGAGCAAACTCACAAACTTGCCAAGAAATGCCATTTTGTGAGTTTCCAAAGTAGGGCTCTTCCTCCAGGAAGGTTGTGCGAGCTGGCTGTCTCCAGCAGGCTTTGGCGGTGGGGGGGACCCGGGAGCTGAGTCAGGAGGGACGAAGGCAGGAGGTTTCCTCTGCAGACAAGATGAACGGCCACACGTCCCTCAGAGCACACTCCCGACCCAGAATCACACACATGATATTCATAAGCAGGCACAGTACGTCCCCCAACTTTAGTTTTCAAAGGCAGTTCGGTGAGGGCCGTCGGTGGGCACTCCCCAGCCAGGTGTGTGGGCACCTTCCTGTGTGCTGGTTGCAGACACCGCTGGTGCCACAGAACCAAGATGGGCAGAGGGTGGAGTTCCTGAGGCTGCAACAAGACTTGACTTTCTCCTCCAGAACAGAAACATCCCAGTGAGTCAGACCCGGATGATGCCACGAAAATCACTTGCTTAGGAAACTTAAAACTGCTGAGGCCTTTGGAACAGAAACCACATGCAAACGGCTTCTCCATCAGGAGCACGGCTTCCTGGGACAGGCTGACCGATTTATAGAGCGCAATAATCCTGTCAACTTTCAGCAGAACCGAACTGCTAAACATCAACAAGTTCCAACCTGGTCTCCAGACCACCCAGAGAAAGGTCTGTGTCCAAACGCCGGGGGATGCGGTGGGAGGCCGGGGTCCAGCAAGCCTGAGCTCCAGTTTTCACTTGGCTACGGCTCCACCCAAAGTTCCCTGGTTGAAATGAAGACGCCAGGGCAAAGAGCAGCACAAGCCTGCCTGCTGCTGGGGGCAGCCCTGGGCTGCAGAAGGGAGAGAAGATGCTTAGATAGCATGGGGGTGGGGGGGATGCGGAGGGGCTGAGGGGCTACAGAATGGATCTGAGGTCACTGTGTCCCCCGGTCACAAGGAAGGGCAGGTGGAAAGAGCAGGGTGGCAAAGTCAGCCAGGCTGGGAACGTCCCTTCACCTCTCCGAGAAGCTACTTCCGCTGTACACTGGGAGAAATCCTTGTGCTTGCCTCATGGGCTTGCTATGAAGATGAAGCCAGATGTGAAACCCAGATGGCTGCTCCCAGCACCCAGTTTCCAAGCTCCAGCGTCCACATGTATCATCTACAACGCGTGCCCTCCTCACTCAGACGCTTATTCACTTATTTTGCTTTGAGTAGACTCCTTTAAAAAAAAAATCTATTTTGAAAGGAAACTTTATATTGCTATTGTAAGTGGAGAACCAGTACCACTCACCATAAATAGAGGCTAAGTGTCAAAATGAAAAGAACAAAGAACAAGCCATCATTACACGTGATCTGACTCACGCTGCCTGCGGAAAGCTGAGGTCGGCTTTCTCCACTGGAGGGAGATTAGCAGGTTTGCCAGTGGTTTAAAGATGGCGCCACAGCCAGACTTTCTCCTGATCTAACCAGAGACTTGAAATGGGGAGTGGAAAAAGTTGGAAAACGGCTGTAGCTCAATTAGGGGCGCCAGTCTCAGGAACAGCCCTGCCACCCTAAGCCCTTAGGTCCTGTGCCAACGGAGGCAGCGGCGAGAAAAGGGATCAGGAATCCTGTGGCCCTGGCTTATCCCTGCATGCTGGCCAAGGCCCTGCAGCCACTAGAAGGCTCTTGGCCAAGCAGCAATCCCTGCTGGCTTAGTCCCAGCTCTTCTGCCATCCGGGGGCATCCCGATGACACCTCCTCACAAGTCCCATCAACGAGAACCTGCCTTAGCCACAGCCTCAGTCAGGGGCGTCTCCAGCAGGCAACCTCATCAAACCCCCCATTGACCAGGACGTGGGCCACAGACTCCCTGGGACCCCTCGTGCCCACAGCTGGAGTCTTGCTGCCCAAACTCAACCCTGTTTTCTCTCTCCTTTCTACCTCCAGAAAAAGTCAGGACAGATTATGTAGACAGACTTGCCTCTGAATGTCCACACTGACGTCTAGAAAATTTCAGGGGAGGGTAAAAAAGAAACCCCAACACTTCCTTTCCTTTCCAGCTCCCAGAGCTCCGAGTTGGTGTCGGATTTGGATACGGGCCTCCTGGAAGCAGATGTCAAGCAGAAAGCAGGGTTGGGTGGGTGGAGGAGGGAGGCAGGACCCCTGTCTGCTCTCTGAGTGGGTCCACGTCTCCCTGCACGGTTGGGGTTATGCGTATGCCAAGCCTAACCGTTCACGTCCTTACAAAAGGAGGCCTGGAATTCCCTCCAGCACACGTTGCAAACTGGGAGGAAAGAGCTTCCCCGGAAGTGTTTAATGCAGCATTTCCCCAGGACGCCCGTTTGCCCAGGACGCCCGTTTGCCCAGGGCGCCTGTTTCCCCAGGATGCCTCAGAGTCTCAGGGACTCATGCAGATTTCCAGGCCCCACCTCTGACCCACTGGATCTGACTCCCAGGGGGTGAGACCTAAAGTGGAAATGTTTTCTTTTTTTTTTTTTTTTGAGACGGAGTTTCGCTCTGTCACCCAGGCTGGGGTGCAGTGATGCCATCTCGGCTCACTGCAAGCTCCGCCTCCCGGGTACAAGTGATTCTCCTGCCTCAGCCTCCTGAGTAGCTGGGACTATGGAAGACCGCCACCACTCCGGGCTAAAAATGTAAATGTTAAGAAAGTTCCTAGCCAGGCGCGGTGGCTCACGCCTGTAATCCCAGCACTTTGGGAGTCCGTGGACCATCTGAGGTCAGGAGTTTGAGACCAGCCCGGCCAACATGGCAAAACTCCATCTCTACTAAAAATATACAAATTAGCCGGGTGTGGTGGTGCACACCTGTAGTCCCAGCTACTCGGGAGGCTGAGGCAGGAGAATCGCTTGAACCCGGGAGGCGGAGCTTGCAGTGAGCCAAGATCACGCCACTGCCCTCTAACCTGGGTGACAGAGCAAGACTCTGTCTTAAAAAAAAAAGGGAAAAAGAGAAAGCTCCCAGGTAACTCAGGCCCACTGACGTCTCCTTCCCACGTGGTGTCCCTCTGTCTTTCCTGTGTGTCCCTCGCCCTGCAGATATCAGCTCAAACACCAGCTCTTCGGGAGCCTTCTCTGCCCACTACCTCCCTCCCAAGTTCAGACCAGGTGCTCCGTTACATGTCCAAGCCCTAGTGCTTTCTCTTCCTTTACAGTACTTCTCACTATTTCTATTACATATTTTTTAATTTTTTTTTTTCAAGACGGAGTCTTGCTCTGTCACCAGGCTGGGGTGCAGTGGCACGATCTCGGCTCACTGCAACCTCCGCCTCCCGGGTTCAAGTGATTCTCCTGCCTCAGCCTCCTGAGTAGCTGGGATTACAGGCGTGCACCACCACACTCAGCTAATTTTTATATTTTTAGCAAACACGGGGTTTCACAATGTTGGCCAGGATGGTCTCGAACTCCTGACTTTGTGATCCGCCCGCCTCAGCCTCCCAAAATGCTGGGATGACAGGCGTGGGCCCCAGCGCCTGACCCATTTCCATTCTATATTTGTGTGACTTGTTGAATCAGATGTGCCCCCCCACTGGATTCCAGAGCTTCATGAGGCCAGGGAGATACTTAGCTCACTCTGCTTCTGGCATCATGCATGGCACAAAGTAGGCTTGCAGTAAAAATATCTGTAGATTAAATGAATGAATCTGGAATAGCTGTTTCTGATTCTCCCTTCCCACTGTACTCGCTCTTCTCTCTCAGGTTTTTTGGACACTTGAAAGCAGGTACTTCAGAGGAAAGATCCTGCCACTAGAATATTTTTTAGTTAGATGGATTTAAAATGATCCCACCTGCTCACTTGAGTGGAGTTTTAACAGTTTAAAATTTAGGCCGCGTGCGGCAGCTCACACCTATGATCCCAGCACTTTGGGAGGCCGAGGCGGGTGGATCACGAGGTCAGGAGATCACAGACCACCCTGGCTAACACGGAGAAACCCTGTCTCTACTAAAAGATGCAAAAAAAATTAGCCAAGCATGGCGGCGGGTGCCTGTAGTCCCTGCTATTTGGAAGATTGCACCACTGCACTCCAGCCTGGGCGATAGAGCAAGACTCCGTCCCCAAAAAAAAATTTGTGGCCGGGCGCAGTGGCTCATGCCTGTAATCCCACCACTTTGGGAGGCCAAGGAGGACGGATTACCTGAGGTCAGGAGTTCGACACTGTTCTGGTCAACATGGTGAAACCCCATCTCTACTAAAAATACAAAAATTAGCCAGGTGTGGTGGCTCATGCCTGTAATCCCAGCTACTTGGGAGGCTGAGGAAGGAGAATTGCTTGAACCCAGGAGGCAGAGGTTGCAGTGAGCCAAGATTGTACCACCATACTCCAGCCTGGGTGACAGAGCGAGACTCTGTCTCAGAAAGAGTTTAAAATTTTGCATATGGAAGCTGAGTGCAGAGGCTCACACCTGCCACACCTATAACCACAAGTGCTTTGGGAGGCCAAGGTGGGAGGGTCAACTGAGCACAAGAGTTTGAGACCAGCCTGGGCAACAGAGCAAGACCCCATCTCTACAAAAAGGAAAACATTCGCTTGGTGTGGTGGAGCAAACCAGTGGTCCCAGATAACTGAGAGGCTGAGATGAGAAGATCACCTGAGCCCAGGAGTTTTTGAGGCTGCAGTGAGCTCTGATCATGCCACTGCATTCCAGCTTGAGTAACAGAGCAAGACACGATCTCAAATACATAAGTAATTTTCATAGACTAACAAAGAAGAAGAAGCAAGGCGGCCTTTGAACCCCCCGGGTCTGAGAGAGCCCTAAGGGGTTCCAGGACAGCTTTGTCAGGGTTACAAGCAGAGGGAAGTAAACGGTTTCCACCCAATCCAAGATATCTTCTTTGCGGCTGGTAAAAACTTGACTGCTCCCCAGGATCCAAATGTGGGTAAAACTTCCCCCAGATTTATCTCTTACATTCTATTCATGAATAGGTTTGTTGAAAAGTTTTGTTTGAAATTAGCAGAACTCTCTCTGAAAATACGCCCCAGAAGGAAGCAGTCCTCCCATTCTCCAGCAAGGACAGGCAAGGCCCCATCTGATCCCCCAGTTCTGGCAGCCAAATACCCACACATATTTAGCTGTGCCATGGGATATGTAGAATAAATTAAGTTTAGGGGAAAAAATCATAAAACAAGCCTCTGAGTCTAAAGACTCTGTGTACCTTGGCAGGAGGAATGTATGCGTTACAACAAACCCTATCCAGCGTGCCAGAGAACTCAATCAAAACCAGCAGAAAATGATTCCTGTCGTATGAGATGGGCAAGTCCACAGCCGGCCCCTGTGGGAGATGAAGATAAGAGGGTCCAATCTAGGCCGGGCGCAGTGGCTCACACCTGTAATCCCAGCACTTTGGGAGGCCTAGGCAGGCAGACCACGAGGTCAAGAGATCAAGACCATCCTGGCCAACATGGTGAAACCCCGTCTCTACTAAAAATACAAAAATTAGCAGGGCGAGGCCGGGCGCGGTGGCTCAAGCCTGTAATCCCAGCACTTTGGGAGGCCGAGACGGGCGGATCACGAGGTCAGGAGATCGAGACCATCCTGGCTAACACGGTGAAACCCCGTCTCTACTAAAAATACAAAAACTAGCCGGGCAAGGTGGCGGGTGCCTGTAGTCCCAGCTACTCCGGAGGCTGAGGCAGGAGAATGGCGTAAACCGGGAGGCGCAGCTTGCAGTGAGCTGAGATCCGGCCACTGCACTCCAGTCCGGGCAACAGAGCGAGACTCCGCCTCAAAAAAAAAAATTAGCAGGGCGTGATGACGGCTCCTGTAATCCCAGCTACTCGGGAGGCTGAGGCAGGAGAATCGCTGGAACCCGGGAGGTGGAGGTTGCAGTGAGCTGAGGTGGTGCCATTGCACTCGGCCTGGCAACAAAGTGAGACTCCGTCTCAAAAAAGAAAGGGTCCAATCTCTCCCTGCATTTGCCAAAATTCTTTTGCATCATGACTGAGGACTAAAACCCTAAGTAAGAGGAGACAGACATTTTAAAGTCAAAGCCTCTGCAAACACAAAACAAACTCCACAGGAAAACCTGCCTACTGAAGTCTTTACCTCTGGGACTCCGGCTGGATGTCTTCTGCTAGGAGATGAGTCTTAAGTCACTGCAGGGCATGCTTTAGAACGAGAGTCTATGGATAAAGTAGGGCTCCACTGGTCTTGCTAAGTACTTGTCTTTTTTTTTTTTTTTTCCTTGAGACAAGAGTCTCCCTCTGTCACCCAGGCTAGAGTAAGTGCAGTGGCACGATCTCGGCTCACCGCAACCTCCACTTCCCAGGTTCAAGTGAGTCTCCTGCCTCCGTCTCCTGAGTAGCTGGGATTACAGGTGCACGCCACCCCGCCCAGCTAATTTCCTATTTTTAGCAGAGACAGGGTTTCTCCATGTTGGCCAGGCTGGTCTCGAACTCCTGACCTCAGGTGATCCTCCTGCCGCAGCCTCCCAAAGTGCTGGGATTACAAGCATAAGCCATCACGTCTAGCCTAAATCTAAATTTTTAAAATGAGTATATTTAAAGAAAAATGTAAGTGAATAGTAGTATAGCTGGTATTCCGACATGAAAGAACCACAAAGGTGATACCGAATGGCTGAGTTACAGAAAACAGCCCTACGGTGAAAACCTCAAGCTTCTCTTTCTATCCCATGGGTAGCCAAGGGCAGGCAGGGGCCAATTTTCTGGGTTTCTTGACTCTACTTTGAAGGCCCTCTGGCCGGATAAAAATGGCTTCCATCCACCAAGGAGGAACTGACAGAATGGTTTACTATTGGAAGGATCTGGTTCAAAGGCCACGGCACCTCCACTGTCCGGGAGAGTATCTTTACCAAAAAAACTTGCCACTCAAGAAACGGAGCAAGTTATTCCAGGAAATACTTTCAGATCCAGTTTCCCGTCCAGCTATGGTTTGAAAATGAGGCCTCCTCAGTCGGAGCCCACAACCGTATTTCACGGGCCCCCGGAGATGTTTATCCACGCTGACCAAGAGTTCAAAGCGGTCGTTTGGAAGTGGAATCAAGAGTCACTCTAAATTCACCAAAGGAGTTACGACTAGAAACGCTGGAGAGGTTCCGACTGAGGTCATCTGGAGTTTAGGGAAATTTTTGGTTTGGGTTTTCTCCTAGTTTTAATCGCTTATAAAAGCTCCTTAATGTCAAGTAAAGAACAACAACAACAAATGTGAAAAGTTAACTTCCCCAAGATGTTTATTCAAAAGAAAAAAAAAATGGTTTCCAGCAACCCTTATGCAGGAGGAAGGGGATTAAGACTAGATAATCTTGTATGAAAAGGAAAGGGAAATGCAAACTACTCAAATACAAAACAGCAGCTGCACGGACAGGCAGGCCTGCCAGAGAACCAACTCATCTGCTCCGTCACGTCCCTTTCACGGATCCCAGATCTGCTCCGGGGACACCACCGTCAGCTCCACTTCCGTCAAACGCCATTCAATGGCCCATCCAAACCTAACTCAGGCTGCTTCCTCCTCTCTGAAAGGCCTGGCCCTCAGGTCGTTCCAGACACCCCTTCCCTATCCTCCACGGGGTACTATGCCTTTTCACAGATGACTAAACAACAGACAAAACTGAGCAAATTAACAGAGTGGAGGATGAGCAGGACTTCAATCTGTTCTAACATGTTTCCTCTGGTCACAGCTGATCCTGAGAACCAGAACCTCAGACCCTTCCTGTGTAAGCATCAAGAGAAGGGCCCAAGACAGAGAGGTGTGGATCACTTTTGCAGTAAGGAATTAGAAAGGGTGAGTCAGAAACCAAGGAAAACACTCACTTCTGGCAATGAAAGTGAGCCTTCTCTTTGTATTTTATTTTATATTGTTTTAAGTTTTAAAAAAATTTTATTATTATTATTCTTTAAGACAGAGTCTTGCTCTGTTGCCTAAGCTGGAGGGCAGTGGCCTGATCTCTGCTCACTGCAACCTCCACCTCCCAGGTTCAAGCAATTCTCCTGCCTCAACCTCCTGAGTAGCTGGGATTACAGGCGTGTGCCACCATGCCCGGCTAATTTTCGTATTTTTCATAGAGACAGGGTTTCGCCATCTTGGCCAGGCTGGTCTCGAACTCCCGACCTCAGGTGATCCGCCCACCTTGGCCTCCCAAAGTGCTGGGAACACAGGCATGAGCCACTGCACCGGGCCTATATATTTTTGACTTTTGAACCTCGTAAACATTTACTTACTAAAAGAATAAAATCAAGTAAAAAGTAGGAGCAAACAGTAAATCTTAAAGTTTAATAGGAACAGAAACATGTGACCCTAACTCTAATAATAATTACTAGTTACCTAGAGAAAAAGGCAAATAATTCAAGTGGCCTTTGGATCTAGCTCTCTGACTACTCCTCCTTACTTGGATGTGGTCTAAGGACAAAAAGAACTGAGAAGAAAGTTTGAACCTAACTTGCTAGGATGACTGCTGGCCATGATTATGGAGGCTGCAAATCTGTAAACTAGGTTATCAATCACGATGTGACAAAAGGAACACAGACACAGACTGGGGAAGTAAGGAAGGGCCCTGGGCGGCTGCCTCTGAGTGCAACATATCAGTATCAACTCAAGATTTTAAAACACATTTAAATTTCTCAGTTTTTTGTTTTGTTTTTGTTTTTGAGACACAGTTTCACTCTGTCGCCTAGGCTGGAATGCAGTGGCACCATCTCGGCTCACTGCAACTTCCACAGCCTGGGTTCAAGTGATTTGTGTGGCTTGGCCTCCTGAGTAGCTGGGGTTACAAACAAGTGTCACTATGCTCAGCTAATTTTTGTATTTTTAGTAGAGACGGGGTTTCACCATGTTGGCCAGGCTGGTCTTGAACTCCTGTACTCAGGTGATCCGCCCACCTCAGCCTCCCAAAGTGCTGGGATTACAGGTGTAAGCCTCCGTGCCTGACTGTTCTTTGCTCTTTAGCAGTGAGAGGCCCAGCAAGGAACGTACTTCATGCCCAGTTGTTGGTGTCTAAGGACCATCCCTCCACCAAAGGGAAGGAGGGTTTCTCAGAGGAAGAGCTGATTCCAAGACTAGGGGACGGAGAGGCCAAGCTGAGCCTGAACATCTCACTGAGTGCCAGAAAAGAAAGCAAATGCTTACAGGATGCTGGGAACATGTTGAAAGACTCAAGAACCATCTTGGAAAGACTCCCACTTACCAAATTTGGGATATAGTAAAAAACAGTGAAATTAATAAGCTACAGTTATAGAATTTTTTTTTTTAAATCCATGAGTCTAAAAGAATACTAAAAAATGGAGTGGGAGAACATGAGAGGCTCTTTTTTGTTTGTTTGTTTTAAATTGAGATAGAGTCTTGCTCTGTCGCCCAGGCTGGAGTGCAGTGGCACAATCTCAGCTCACTGCAACCTCTGCCTCCTGGGCTCAAGCAGTTCTCTCACCTCAGCCTCCCCAGTAGCTGGGATTACAGGCGTGAACCACCACGCTTGGCTAGTTTTTTGTATTTTTGGTGGAGATGGGGTTTCACCATGTTTCCCAGGCTGGTCTCGAACTCCTGAGCTCAAGCGATCCACCAGCCTCCCAAAGTGCTGGGATTACAGGTGTGAGCCACGGTGCTCATGCAATGAGGGGCTCTTCGTAAAGGAATGTGAGGTAATATATGTAGAAGTGACAATTTAAAGCCCAGGATTCTGCAATAATCAATGTAAAAACAGATTCAGGAGGCCAGGCACAGTGGCTCACACTTGTAATCCTAGTGCTTTGGGAGGCCGTGGTGGGAGGCTCCCTTGAGACCAGGAATTCAGGATCAGCTTCAGCAATATAGTAAGACTCTATCTCAAAAACACAAAAATAAAAATAAAACTTAGCTGGGTGTGGTGGCACATGCCTGTAGTCCCAGCTACTCAGGAGGCTGAGGAAGGAGGATCGCTTGAATCCAGGAGTTAGAGGCTACAGTGAGCTATGATTGTGCCACTACAACCCAGTTTGGGTGATGGGGTGAGACCCTGTCTCTTAAAACAAATAAAACAGCCAGGAGCGGTGGCTCACACCTGTAATCCCAGCACTTTGGGAGGCCGAGACGGGCGGATCAACATGGAGAAACCCCGTCTCTACTAAAAATATAAAATTAGCGGAGCGTGGTGTCGGGCGCCTGTAATCCCAGCTACTCAGGAGGCTGAGGCAGGGGAATCACTTGAACCCAGGAGGCGGAGGTTGCAGTGAGCCAAGACCGCACCACTGTACTCCAGCCTGGGCAAAAGAGAAAAACTCCATCTCAAAAATAAAAATAAAAATAAAATAAAAACCGATTCATGAAAGAATTATCACCTATCAGTGGACATGAAGCCACTGGGTGACAAGTTACTGGGAAGAGAACATTCCTACAGTCCTAAAGTCTCATGCACTTACTGCTCGTTAGTTACAAAGGAGAAAATACCTGTACAAAGTTGAGTGATCTGGCAGACATCAGCTCGACCCAGTGCTTAACCTCAGCATCATCAACAGGACGGAACTATTATATGGCTCCTGCTGAGATGCAATAGGAGCTCTGCAGCATTCCTGCCAGAGAAGTTTGGCCTGGATCTAATCAGGAGGGAACCATTTGACAAATTCAGACTCTGGAAAATTCTGCAAGACAACGGACCTATGCTCCTCACCTATCAATGCTACATTTCTTGGGTATGGTAACGGTATTGTTGCTATGAAGGGAACACCCTTGTTTTTAGGAGATAATGAAGGTTTAGGAATGAAATATCATGATAAATATAATCTATTTTCAAATACAGTTACCCCATGTATACGCGGGGGATTGGTTCCGGGACCCACACGTATTCCTAAATCTGCACGTACTGAAGTCCTACAGTCAGCCCTGCAGAACCTGAGTGTAAGAAAAACCAGCCTCTGCATACATAGGTTTCACATCCTACGAATACTGTTGTTTTGCTTTGTTTTTTTTTGAGACAGAGTCTCGCTCTGTCACCCAGGCCGGAGTGCCGTGGCGCAATCTCAGCTCACTGCAAGCTCCGCCTCCCGGGTTCAAGCGATTCTCCTGCCTCAGCCTCTGGAGTACCTGGGACTACAGGCACCTGCTGCCACGCCCAGACAATTTTTTGTATTTTCAGTAGAGACGGGGTTTCACCCTATGAGCCAGGGTGGTCTCCGTCTCCTGACTTCGTGATCCGCCCGCCTCAGCCTCCCAAAGTGCTGGGATTCCAGCACTGTGCTCGGCCATGTTTTGTTTTGAGACAGGGTCTGGCTCTGTCCCCCTGGCTGGAGAGCAGGTACAATCACATCTCACTGCCGCCTCGACCTCCCTGGCTCCAGCGATCCTCCCGACTCAGCCTCCCGAGTAGCTGGGACCACAGGTGCATGCCTCCATGTTCAGCTAATTTTCAGAATTATTTGTAGAGATGGGGGTCTCTCTCTGTTGCCCACACAGGTCTTAAACTCCCGGGCTGAGGCAATTCTGCCTCAGCCTCCCAAAGTGCTGGGATTACAGGCGTGAGCCTCTGCACCTGGCTGACACTGTAGTTTTGATTCACGTTTGGTTGAAAAACGCCCATATACAAGCGGACCCGTGCAGTTCACACCCATGTCGATCAAGGGTCAACGGTCCTTCAGGGAAAAACTACACCCGCTGTTTACACAGGTTAGGTCAGGCTGGTACCGTGTATTCCCCAGTCAGCCGCGGCAATGCCTGGGAACCGAGGGAGGCGGCGTGGTTACCGTCGCTCGGTTCCGGGGAAGGGACGCGTCCACCGTTGCTCGGTTCCGGTTACAGTCGCTCGGTTCCAGTGAAGGGACGCGGTTACCGTTGCTGGGTTCCGGTGAACGCACATGTTTACTGTCGCTAGGTTCCGGTTGCTCGGTTCCGGTGAACAGACATGTTTACCGTCGCTCGGTTCCGGTTCCGGTTGCTCGGCTCCGGTGAACGGACATGTTGACCGTCGCTCGGTTCCGGTTCCGGTTGCTCGGTTCCGGTGAAGGGACATGTTTACCGTTGCTCGGTTCCGGTGAAGGGCACAGGATGGCCGTTCACGATGCTTGTCCTCCACTTTTCTGTAGGTCTGAAATCCCCCACGGTAAAAAGCTGGGAGTGGGGAGAGTTAAGTCTGAATCCAGCTCCTTCTCGGGGAGTCAAAACCACGGCGCTTCCAAGTGTTGACTCTTAGATTTGCCAACGCGCGGGGAGCGCCAGCTTAGATCCGTCTGTGTTCCCAAGGTCCGTGTCCCCCGGGACGAGACACCGGCCCTAATGGTATCAGGTCAGGAGGGCGGACTGCATGGAAAGAAACAGAATCGAGGAACAAAGTGGGCTCTGCCCGTGACAGGCTGTTTCTCCCCATCAACGTCGGTGAGACCAACATGAGTGTGAGGCTCTGCAGGAACTTACCCTGCATTCCTTCCCTCTCCAGACAATTCTCTGGTCTAACATCTCAGAAGGCTTTTGACCAGACTTCCACCCTGAGATCCTTTCCAACCTGATTATAACAGAAACCATCATGACCTCTTCGCTCACGCTGAGGCTCCTCTAATTAACAGACTAAGGCATGTGTTCGGCATTAAAGGGGCAGAGGATGGTAAAGTTAAGGAAGCTGCTTCAAATCTCCTGAAAACGGAGGCGATCCAGGCGGTGTTCCGTCAGTCTGCTGCCCAGGGAAGGGCCAGATGCCCCAAACCCTTCTCTCTCATTCGACATGGATGAAAAGATAAAGAATCCAGAAACTAAAGGGTGCATTCTGGAATTGACCGCCTACTTAAGCTGTCCTGGAGGTTGGGCTCCTGGATCTCGAAACTAGAACCACGCCTGGTTTTATGTAAAATTAGGAGATGGGACTAAACAGATCATCTCCTCCACATTGATTGAATAGAGGAGAAAAGCACAGCTCCCGGAAGTCATCTTTCTTGCTGGATACTGTCCCTCTCCCTGTACTCCCTCAGGGGAAATGCACTGGCTGATATCCTCTGTATTAGGCAGCAGTGTTTTCTGGGCAAGGGAAACTATTGGTATTTCAGGCTGGCTGTCAAAAGCTGGAGTTACACTTTTTCCTTTTTTTTTTTTTTTTTTTGAGACAGTCTCCCTCTGTCACCCAGGCTGGAGTGCAATGGCATGATCTTGGCTCACTGCAACCTCCGCCTGCCGGCGATTCAAGCGATTCTCCTGCCTCAGCCTCCTGAGTAGCTGGGATTACAGGCATGCACCACCACTCCCAGCTAATTTTGTAATTTTAGTAGAGATGGAATTTCTCCATGCTGGTCAGGCTGGTCTCAAACTCCTCACCTCAGGTGATCTGCCCACCTCAGCCTCCCAAAAGCGCTCGGCTTACAGGCATGAGTCACCACGCCCGGCTGAGTTACACATTTTCTATAAAGCAATGACGCTTTCTCCCCTACAAGAAGGACCTTGGCAATGTCTACAGACGTTAATAATGTCTGTTATTCTTTGGCTTAGCAATTCCAGTTCACAGATATGCATGTGTGAAGTATGCAAAGACAGCTGTGCAGCAATGTGGCCGGGCGCGGCGGCTCACACCTGTAATCCCAACACTTAGGGAGGCCAAGGTGGGCAGATCACGAGGTCAGGAGTTCAAGACCAGCCTGACCAACATAGAGACACCCCATCTCTACTAATACTACGAAATTAGCCAGGCGTGGTGGCACACACCTGTAATCCCAGCTACTCGGGAGGCTGAGGCAGAAGAATCGCTTGAACCCATAAGGCAGAGCTTGCAGTGAGCCGAGATCGTGCCACTGTACTCCAGCCTGGGCGACAGAGCAAGACTCTAGCTCAGAAAAAAAAAAAAAGATGTATGTGCAACGATGTTTATCATAGTATTATTATTTGCAACAGCAAAAGGAGAAGGAAGGAGTGAAATATCCATTTATCAGGCAGTGGGCAAGTAAATTACCCTCTATATATTCAGTAGAATACAATGCTGTTACTGCAACAATTACAGCAGGTTGGCCTATGCTGATAGGAAAAGACTGGCAAGATATTAGATTTTTTTTTTTTAATCAAAGGTTTCTTTTGTACATAGGACAGACAATACCCGTCACATACTTGTATAAATGCATAGAGGATATTTCAGAGGGATGTATATAAGAAACTTAAAGCTGGGCACAGTGGCTCATGCCTATAATCCCAGCACTTTGAGAGGCCGAGGCAGGAGGATCACCTACACTTAGGAGTTCAAGATCAGCCTGGGCAACATGGTGATGAAACGTCATCTCTACAAAAAATACAAAAGTTGGTGGTGGGCGCCTGTAGTCCCAGGTACTCGGGAGGCTGAGGCAGGAGAACCCTTGTACCCAGGAGACAGAGTACGCAGCTGTGCAGCAATGTGGCCGGGCGCGGCGGCTCACACCTGTAATCAGTGGGTGATTACACAGTGGGTGACAGAGACCCTGTCTCAATAGATAAATGAAACTTAAGACAGATTACAGCTGAGTTGTCCCTCAGTCATATCCTTCAGTACCACGTAACTGGTTTAAGTCCGTGCGCGGAATTCTGCTTTTATAATGAAAGAAAAAGTCCTGGCAGCCTCTGACATTGTTCAATTTCAGCCCAGACCCTATCGAGCAACGACTTTTTAACTGAATCAGCAATTAAACTGCTAGATGTGAACTAATCTGGTTTGCGATCTGAAAATACATATTCTTAGTGAAACAAATGATTTGAGTATGGGTCAGGGCAAGGCCAATATTCAAATACTGCAAACCCTCTGCTGGTGCCAGCCTCAGACTGGAGTCAGAATGTGTGAGTGGAAACAGTTCCCAGGAAAGAAAACTGATGCCAGCGTGGTCAGCAAGTTCTCGGGGGTTCTCCAGGGAATTCCTGCCAGTCCCTTAAGGTTATGCTCTGAGTAGGGCTTCCCCAGCTACCAAAATATGCTTGCCTGTTGTTGAAGGAGAACTTCAGCAAAACTGTGTAGCTACATGACATGAAAAGATTTTTCTCAAAGCCTGGGAGAACAGCAGTTTGGCCCTCTGAAGAATCCCAAACTTGTGGTTAATAAGAGTAAAATAGTTTAACACGTGGAAGATTGAAAAGTCTAAACAGGCCGGGTGCGGTGGCTCACACCTGTAATCCCAGCACTTTTGGGGGCCAAAGTAGGTGGACACCTGAGGTCAGGAGTTTGAGACCAGCCTGGCCAACATGGCAAGACCCCATCTCTACTAAAAAATACAAAAATTAGCCAGGTGTGCTGGCGGGAGCCTGTAATCGCAGCTACTCGGGAGGCTGAGGCACAAGAATTGCTTGAAGCCAGGAGGTGGAGGCTGCAGTGAGCCCACAGAGTGAGACTCCGTCTCAAAAAAATAAAGTCTAAACAAATGTCTTAGCAGGCAGTTACCTCGCAAAGTTCGCCCACAAGCTGTTCAGATGTAAGTGAGGATCCTGCGTGGTTGATTTGCCTTGTTATTAATGACCTTCAGAGTGACAGGGGTACGACCTGTTCTGGGGACACAGTGGGGACGTGTGTTGTGCTCTGGCAGAGCTTGTGCGGCGTCCCATGCGTCATCTCCTGGCTGGACACCGGCAAGAGCTCCAGAGTCATCTCCCTCCCTCCATTCTTGAGGTCGCTTCCCTGGGAACCATTCCCCAGAATTCACCTCTCCTCCAGCCTTCACACGTGGGATTCCCTCTATCTGATCCGTCCTTCCCAGCAATGTTTATCTGATGCCGGCTCCTTGATGAGACTTGATGAGAATCACTGGGAAACTCCCTGACCGTATCTCCCTCGAACTCTCATCCAGCCAGCAGAGTGAGGGAGCTCCTCCTCGGCTCTCACCCACGGACTTTACGCCTTGCCATGCGTAGAAACTAACTTCTCTACATCATGATCACCCCAGTGCCAGCACTGACCCGGGGCCGGGCCCGCCATCCCGCCTGTGTCTGTACGACGAGGAAATGAGCAGAGAAAGGAAAATGTCCAGATGCACGAAAAGGAAACCTCGGAAGTCACTGCAGCCAGAGAAAGGTAGGAAAACATGGAGGCCAAGTGCTGGAGCTTCCCAGGGCCCCGGGGTGGAAGGTCTTCCAGGACTTCTATCACTGCAGACGCCAGGCAGTGGCTGGGGAGGATTCCGCCCAAGCCTCCTGCCTTTATTTTAAGTCCCACCCTCCACAAAGGCGAACCTCTAGACCTGGGTGAACCCCATCGACCAGACAGTTCCTTCTCTCTCATCTCATATCCTGCCTCCTGTTTGTTACTTCCCAGCACAGATCTGTTTCTCTGTAACGGGCAGGCAGCCTTACACACTCCAGGTTACATCAAAGGCCAGAACGGCTTAAGAGGGCCATCCAGAACAGGCTGCTGACACCCACCCGAGAGTGATCCAGCTTCTGACTCACCAGGCCCCAGCTCATGCTCTCTGATCCAGGCGCTCGGGCAAGCCACTTTAGGTCCCAGGAGCTGCCTGACACATCGCTGCTCCGACCAACAGGGGCAGGAACCTACACAGATTCCGAGGTGGAAGAAGGAAGGTCTCTAAGTTTCCTGAGCTGCAAACGGGACCATTTTGGCAAAAGCTCCTGCGTCCCTGTTTACATCCACATACTTTAAACTCTAACTATTATTTCTGCAGCATTTAGACTTAATACTTGAGAAAGACACTGTAAGACTCGTTGGCATGTGTAGCTTTAGATGAAATCACTCAGGGAGCCCTCCCCACCAGAGAAAGACTTCTCATTACAGAGCCCAGCTCAGTGAGTTCCCTGGAGAAGTGAGTGAAGAGGGCAGGGGGATGTGGTCAGTCATAAAATCCTGATGCTCTTTTTCACGTCCTCTACTCTTCCATGTTCCATGGACAGTTAATGGCTACGTCCTGCCAATTCTCCTCTAGGCCTCTCTGGGAACCAGTTCTTCGCCTCTGATCTCAGTTAAGAACCGCCGACCTGGCCGGGCGCGGTGGCTCACGCCTGTAATCCCAGCACTTTGGGAGGCCGAGGCAGGCGGATCACAAGGTCAGGAGATCGAGACCATCCTGGCGAACATGGTGAAACCCCGTCTCTACTAAAAATACAAAAAAATTAGCCGGGCATGGTGGTGGGTGCCTGTAGTCCCAGCTACTCGGGAGGCTGAGGCAGGAGAATGGCGTGAATCCGGGAGGCGGAGTTTGTAGTGAGCGGAGATCGCACCACTGCACTCCAGCCTGGGTGACGGAGCAAGACTCCGTCTCAAAAAAAAAAAAAAAAAAAGAACAGCTGACCTGCTGCCCAAAGTGAAAGGTGGCCTGCGGGAGCTCTCCTGTTTAGGAAGGAAGGGATGGTGCCGGTGGCTTGCTTTTGCCTTAAGCCAGTAGTTTTCAACTAGGGAGTGGTTGTGCTTCCCAGGGGCCATTTAGCAATGCCTGGGGATGCCCTTGGCTGTCACACTGGGGAATGGAGTGTTACAGAAGCCAGGATGCTGTTCACATTCTACCATGCACAGGACAGCTCCTCCCGCAGCAAAGAATTACCTGGCTCAGAATGTCAACAGGGCCAAGAAAGCCCACACTAAGCCGCTCCTGGAATTATTCCACTTCTCCATTTGGCCCCTAGTCACTTTCTGACTCCAGTTCTCCAACCCAGGAACGGAGGTAGTGGATTAGAGAAGCAAAGGAAAAGTTAATCCAGCAAGATTCTGGTTCTGTGTGTGTTACTAAGGGGGAAAGCACCTTGAATGTACCGTGTGACATGGAAGATTCATGAGCCTGAATCATCTCACCATTATTACGTGATCAGAGCGAGGAGGCCTCAGGGAACTTCACAGGATGGGAAGGGCCAGGTTGAATGAAAAATCCTGGCTGAGTTCAGTAGCTCAGGCCTGTAATCCCAGCACAGCCAAGGAGGGAGGATTGCTTAAGTCCAGGAGTTCGAGACCAGCCTGGACAATGTACCGAGACCCTGTCTTTACAAAACAAAAACAAAAACAAAAAAACAAATAATTAGCCAGGTGTGGGGACACGTGCCTGTAGTCCCAGCTACATGAGAGGCTAAGGTGGGAGGACTGCTTGGGCCTGGAAGGCAGAGGTTCCAGTGAGCCCAGATTGTGCTACTGCATTCAAGCCTGGGCAACATAGTGAGACTCTGTCTGGGGAAAAAAAAAAAAAAGAATCTTATCCACCCCACCCAGTCTTTCTTTCTGAGCAAATGGTTTGGAATCTCTCACACTTCTGGTGCTATATGCTTTTATTTATTTATTTTTATTATTATTATTTTTTGAGACAGAGTCTCGCTCTGTTGCCCAGGCTGGAGTGCAGTGGCGCGATCTC
>NW_012112031.1:692705-697147 GCF_000951035.1 Colobus angolensis palliatus
AGAAAGACATCAAAGACAAGGGGGGATAGAGAGAGGGAGCGAGACAGACATCAAAGACAATGGGGGAGAGAGAGAGAGAGACATCAAAGACAAGGAGAGAAAGAGAGAAACATCATTCAAAGACAAGGAGAGAGAGAGACAGAGAAACACATCAAAGAGAGAGAGAGGGAGGAACATGTCAATCAAAGACAAGGAGCGGGAGAAGAAGAGGAAGAGAGAGAGGGAGAGAGAGAGAAAGAGACATCATTCAAAGAGGAGAGAGAGTATGTTTGAGGGAACGCCAGCCTGTGATGCTTAATCTTCCGTGCCAACATGAGGGAGCTAGAGGATACCCTGATATTTGATTAAACATGATCCTGAGTGTGTGTGTGACTATGTTTCTGGGTGAAATCAACTTTTTTTTTGTTTTCTTTTGAGATGGAGTTTCACTCTTGTTGCCCAGACTGGAGTGCAGTGGTGCAATCTCAGCTCACCGCAACCTCCGCCTCCTGGGCTCAAGAGATTCTCCTGCCTCAACCTCCCGAGTAGCTAGGACTACAGGCACCCACCACCACGCCTGACTAATTTTTGTATTTTTAGTAGAGACAGGTTTTTACCATGTTAGCCAGGCTGGTCTTGAACTCCTGACCTCAGGGGATCCAGCTGCCTTGGCCTCCCAGTGTTGGGATGACAGGCGTGGGTTACCACACCCAACCGAGATCAACATTTGTTATCAGTAGACTTGGATTATAAAGCAGACTGCTCTCCCCAGTGTGGGCGGGCCTCATCCAACCCACTGAAGTCTAAATAGAAAAACCTGCTGATACGGGAGAATTCTCTCTGACTGTCTTCCAGCTGGGACACCCGTCATCCTCTGCCTTCAGACTTGGCGGGAACTTACACCATCAGTTCTCCTGGGTTTCCAGCTTTGCCAACTGCAGCTCTTGGGGCTTCTTGGCTTCTATAACCAAGTGTGCCAATCCTTTATAAGAAGTCTCTTTCAGCCGGGCGCCGTGGCTCACACCTGGAATCCCAGCACTTTGGGAGGCCGGGGAGGGTGGATCACATGAGGTCAGGAGTTTGAGACCAGCCTGGCCAACATGATGAAACCCCATCTCTATTAAAAATACAAAAATTAGCCGGGTGTGGCGGGGGGTGCCTGTAATCCCAGCTACCTGGTAAGCTGAGATAGGAAAATTGCTTGAACCCAGGAGGTGGAGGTTGCAGTGAGCCAAGACCGCACCACTGCACCCCAGCCTGGGCAACAGAGAGACACTCCATCTCAAAAAAAAAAAAACAGCCAGGCGAGGTGGCTCATGCCTGTAACCCTAGCACTCGGGGAGGCTGAGGCGGGTGGATCACGAGGTCAGGAGATCGAGACCATCCTGGCTAACACAGTGAAACCCCGTCTCTACTAAAAAACACAAAAAATTAGCTGGGCATGGTGGCGGCAGCCTGTAGTCCCAGCTACTCGGAAGGCTTAGGCAGAAGAATGACGTGAACCCGGGAGGTGGAGGTTGCTGTGAGACAAGATCACACCACTGCACTCCAGCCTGGGTGACAGAGCAAGACTCCGTCTCAAAAAAAAAAAGTCTCTTTCTGTACTTATATTTTGCTAGTCACAGACAAGACTATTACCTTTGAGAATATACAACATGAATATCAGCCTCTTACTGGAAGCTTCTTTTAGCATCTGCTGACTTGAGACCTCCTTAGCTACAAAGTCTGGGGAAATGAAGTTGTAGAAGCTTTGTGCATATAAATAATGATAGTATCAATGGGTTGGTAGGAAACGGCCTTCTCAGACTCATGAAAAAATACATCCTCCCACAGTTTATTAAGGAAAAATGTTTACGCCTTAATTTAAACCATTTCCCTGGGGGGAAGGAGGAACAGCTCATTAACTACGTAGGGCAGTGAGTGAGGGAGTGGGGGAAACACAGCGTCTGCTGAGGATGTACGTGTCTCAACTTCCTCCACTTCTCCAACACCCACCGCTCAAGACAGAGTCATGTTCTTTTCCCAGCATCTGAGCCGTCCGCTCCGGATACGGACTGGCTGTGTCCCCACCCGAATCTCATCTTGAATTCTAGTCCCCATAATCCCACGTGTAGTGGGAGGGACCTGGTGGGTGGTCATGGAATCATGGGAGCAGGAACCCTCATGCTGTTCTCAAGATAGTGAGTCAGTTCCTTGTCAGAACAAGGCCTGATGGTTTTATAAGGGGCTTCTGCTCATCCTTCTCCTTCCTGCCACCATGCGAAGAAGGACATGTTTGCTTCCCATTCCCCCATGACTGTAAGTTTCCTGAGGCCTCCCCAGCCATGTGGAACTGTGAGTCAGTTAAACCTCTTTCCTTTATAAATTACCCAGTCTCGGCCGGGTGCGGTAGCTCACGCCCATAATCCCAGTACTTTGGGAAGCCAAGGTGGGTGGATCATGAGGTCAGGAGTTCAAGACCAGTTTGGCCAACATGGTGAAACCCCATCTCTACTAAAAATAAAAAAATTAGCCAGGTGTGGTGGCAGAGACCTGTAATCCCAGCTACTTGGGAGGCTGAGGCAGGAGAATCACTTGAATCCGGGAGGCGGAGGTTGCAGTGAGCCAAGATCACACCACTGCACTCCAGTCTGGGTGACAGAGCAAGACTCCGTCTCAAATAAATAAATACCCAGTCTCGTTATGTCCTTATAAACAGTGGGAGAACAGACTAATGCAGCTCCCAGGCAGAAGCCTGGATCACAAAGGCAGCCAGTCACTACTGCACGGTCCTCCATGAGAGAACCAGAATCTGTTACAGGTGAGTAAATAAATTACTGGAACAAAAGACAAAAATGACTAGAAAAGGACAACTTCAAAGAAACGTACCAACAGAGCAATTAATATAATGCCATTTATCACTGGTGGAGCCCTTTGTGTCAAGCACCATAAAAAACTGCTTTATATATACTACATTTTTTTTTTTTTTTGAGATGAGTCTCGCTCTGTCACCCAGGCTGTAGTGCAGTGGCACGGTCTCAGCTCACAGCAACCTCCGCTTCCTGGGTTCACGTGATTCTTCTGCCTCAGCCTCTGAGGTAGCTGGGATTATAGGCGCCCGCCACCATGCCTGGCTAATTTTTGTATGTTTAGTAGAGGCAGGGTTTCTCCATGTCGGCCAGGTGGGTCTCGAACTCCTGACCTCAGGTGATCCTCTCGCCTCAGGCTCCCAACGTACTGGGATTACAGGCGTGAGCCGCCGTGCTGGGGCGTTAAGCTACCTCTTTTAATTCTCACAACAGAATCTTCTATTATCATCAACCCCATTTAGCAGATCAGCAGACAGACTCATAGAGATAAGTCACTCACTGAAGGTTGCCTGGTTAAACCACTGAGTCATAAATAGCAAAGTGAGTATTCAAACCTGGGTCTCTTATCTCAAAAGTCTTAATTTGCCTCACTACACACTTAAGAGCTGAAGAACTAATCAGACTAGTGTGAAATGAAATACGGTTTTTTGGTTGTTTTGGTTGTGTTTTTTTTTTTTTGAGACAGAGTCTTGCTCTGTCTCCCGGGCTGGAGTGCAGTGGCGCGATCTCGGCTCACTGCAAGCTCCGCCTCCCGGGTTCACGCCATTCTCCTGCCTCAGCCTCCGGAGTAGATGGCACTATAGGCACCCGCCATCACGCCCAGCTGATTTTTGTATTTGTAGTAGAGATGGGGTTTCACCATGTTCGCCAGGATGGTCTCAATCTCCGGACCTCATAATCTGCCCGCCTCGGCCTCCCAAAGTGCTGGGGCTATAGGCGTGAGCCACCACACCCGGCTAATTTTTGTATTTTTAGTAGAGACGGGGTTTCACCATGATGGCCAGGCTGGTCTCAAACTCCTGACCTCGTGATACGCCTGCCTTGGCCTCCCAAAGTGCTGGGTACAGGCGTGAGCCACCGCACCCGGCTGCATTTGCTTTTGATAAGTTTCTCTGAATGGAAAATGTTGATGTCACACTAGCTAATTGGGAATGACATGTTTTATCCAGCCCTGATCCAGCTATGCTGTTATGATGAACACTTACTAGTGGCTCCCAAGCTTGTAAAATGCTTTTATGAACCACATATCACAAAGCATCTGTGGCACTATTTGCTTTATTTCCTGGGAAGCTTGGGGGTGAGGGACTGGGGGAAGAATTATCAACATTTGCAGAAGCCCAGAGAAGTATGTTATGCGTGGAATTTCAGACACCATGTGTGCTGTGGCAAAAATAAAAATAAAAAATGAAAAAGTTGAGGACTGTGGTTCCGAAACAGGATGAGGAAGAAGAACCTGAAGCCATAAATGGAAGAACCAGGGATGACGGAGAGTTCCCGCACTGAGTCCCGGCCTTTCTGCCAAGCTGCCAAATGCTCAGTGGCCGGGATGCTGAACACGTGAATCAAAGAGGGGGGGAGGGAGGGAGTGGGGGGAGAGAGAGAGAGAGAGAGACA
>NW_012112031.1:704215-709037 GCF_000951035.1 Colobus angolensis palliatus
GGAAGGAAGGGGAAGGAAAGAAAAGGAAGCAAACGGAAGGAAATACAGGTGCCCAGAAAGAAAGGCAGGCTCCCCAAAGTGAATACTAAGACACTCAATATCACATGTTGTCAAAAAAGCTATTGAAATTTCAGGTGACAGAGGGACTTAAGAACAACGGTGCTCGAGGAAGTCAACACAGGCCACAACGGCCAGGACTCCCAGTTTGGCTCAGGATCACATCCCTATCAGCGTCATTTAGAACACGCCAGGCGTCCTTTGCTCTAAGCGTGTTTCATGTACGTCTCCCCATCAACGAAGAAAGCACCAGGAGAGTAGGAAGTAAGAGTTACGGACTCTGAAATCCTCTCTTAAGCCCAGGAATCAATCTCAGTGGGCTGGGAACTCAGTAGCACCGACTGTTAGTATCATTTGCTGAAAACTACTTTCACACCACCACAGCATCTTCATTCCTCATTTATATGGGAAACTCCTTGTGGTTCCCTTTGTGGCACCAGCTCCCAGCACATTCTATGTCATCCAAAGTAATTTTTGGCCAGGTATATTATCCCACGCCTGTAATCCCAACACGTTGGGAGGCCGAGTTGGGTGGATCACCTGAGGTCAGGAGTTCCAGACCAGCCTGGCCAACATGTTGAAACCCCGTCTCTATCAAAAATACAAAAAATTAGCCAGCCGTGGTGGTGGGCACCTGTATTTCCAGCTACTTGGGAGGCTGAGGCAGGAGAACTGCTTGAACCTGGGAGAAGGACGTTGCAGTGAGCTGAGATTGCGCCACTGCACTCCAGCCTGGGTGACACAGTGAAACTCCATCTCGAAAACAAAGAAAAAAGTAATTCTTAATATATTAAACAAACATGTACTAAACAACTATGTGAACAGCGACTGTGTTTTTTCAAACAGCTGCATTTACCAGCCATTACTGGATTCCTTCTGTGTGTGAAGCCCTGTGCTAAACTCTGGGAACAGAAAGACAATTGATACATGAGCCTTTCTTTCCTTTAAGGAAGCCCCAGTCCCATACGGAAGACAGACACGTACATAAACTATTAGGATGCAGGAAAATACAAGTGCGATAATACTGGCACATACAGGAAATCGGTGAAGATGCTTAGAGCAATGTCTGGGGCACACACTCAGTGCTTTATAACAGAGGAAATCAGCGAAGATGTTAGAACAATGTCTGGGGCACACACTCAGTGCTTTATAACAGAACAATGTCTGGGGCACACACTCAGTGCTTTATAACAGAGGAAATCAGTGAAGATGTTAGAACAATGTCTGGGGCACACACTCAGTGCTTTATAACCTTGCGAGTTAGAGCGACGGAAGAGGAAGGAAACCACAGCATCTGAGCTGCCCTGTGAAGAATGAACTGGATTTCCAGGCAGGCCAGGAGTGGGATAGGGAGAGGCATCCAAGAAAACAGCAAGAGGCAAGCAGAGCCCAGTACAAGTTTTTCCACACTGTCAACTATAAAGCTGTGAGGGCTGCTAGGGAGAGCACGGGAGTTGTGGGAGAGGGTGAGGCTGGAGCCCTGTGGGCTAACAAATAGGGCTCTAATTCCTGACACTGTGGCAACAAACTATTAGAAATGAGGCCAGACCTGCAAGCCGTGGGGACACAGTCTGGAAGGGGAGACAGACAAGAGATAACCAGAATACAGGCAATGGCACCAAACAGAGATCTGCAGTGACCACCGCACAGTGCGGGGGAAGGCTTCTTAGAGGAGGTAACATTTTGAAAAGACAACGTGTACAGCTTACATTATTAGTACACAACCTCATCGGAGAGAGAAGAAGGGAAGGGAATCCCAGGAGCAGGAGCCATCATGCTCAAAGGTTCCAAGGTTTGGCGGTGGGCGATGTCTTTGGGGACCCTAGGAGTCGAGCTGTGTGGCTAAGCAGAGCCTGCAAAGGTGAGGGTGCTAGAAGGCCAGGTGGGGCTTGGGGGCGGGGCTCGGGGGCAGGGTGGCCTTGAAGTCCACCCCAGGGAGTTTGGGTCGGATCCACCCGTAATGACGGCTGGCCCACACGGCAGTGACGTGAACAACTGCTACCGTAGACAGGTTGTTCTGGGAGCCGTGGAGACAGGGCGAGCCTGGAAGTTGGTGGACTCATTAAGGTAAGGCATTAAATAACAATGCCCCGACCTGACTAAATCCAGTGAATGGGGGAATGAGAAGGCCAAGGCTGTAGCTTGAATAGATGCGTCAGTGAGACCGTATTCACAACCAGAGCCTAAAACAACATGTAGAGCCAGTTAAAAGCTCTCATACGTGTTTAAAGAACAAATTAATGAAAGAATGGGTAGACAGGCGGGGTGCGGTGGCTCACGCCCATAATCCCAGTACTTTGGGAGGCCGAGGTGGGTGGATCACGAGGTCAGCAGTTCGACATCAGCTTGGCCCACATGATGAAACCCCATTTCAACTAAAAATAACAAAATTAGCCGGGCGTGGTGGCAGGGTGCCTGTAATCCCAGCTACTGGGAGGCTGAGGCAGGAGAATCACTCGAACCTGGGAGGAGGAGGTTGCAGTGAGCCAAGGTCGCATCACTGCACTCCAGCCTGGGCAACAAGAGAGAAACTCTGTCTCAAAAAAAAAAGAAAAAGAAAAGAAAAAAGTAGACAGAAAGAGAAAGAGAAGGAGAGAATAAAGAGGAAGAAAAACTGGTGAAGAGTAGGGAAAGGAATCTGGGTTTTTCTGTTTTGGGTTTGGGTTTTTTGTTTTGTTTTGTTTTTTTTGAGACAGAGTCTCACTCTATCACCCAGCCTGGTGTGCAGTGGTACGATCTCGGCTCAATGCAGCCTCCGTCTCCCAGGTTCAAGTGATTCTCCTGCCTCAGTCTCCCAAGTAGCTCAGATTATAGGTGTCCACCACGCCGGGCTAATTTTTGAATTTTTAGTAAAGACAGGGTCTCACCATGTTGGCCAGGCTGGTCTTGAACTCCTGACCTCAAATGATCCACTCACCTCAGCCTCCCAAAGTGCTGGGATTACAGGCGTGAGCCACTGCATCCGGCCAGAGTCTGGTTTTAAACCCGTGGAGCTACAGTTCTCTGGCAAGCAGGGAAAGGACACAACTCGTGGACTGATGAGTAGGAGGGTCTAACACGAAGGCCTCTTGGGGACCCGCTGGGGGTTAGCGGGGGTCACCGTTCTGCATCCTGGGAGGAGAGCTGGTGGGAGGAGCTTTTTGGCAGGTGTCTCTTTCTAGCCTCCGGCAGGGGGCAGCAACAAAAGACGGTTCAGAAGAGAGAGCGTGGCTAAGTATGTGCGTTTCAAGCCAAAGGATTCTAGAAACTTCTGTCACAGGTATGGAATCCAACCACAGGGCCCACAGGTACGGAATCCAACCACAATGCCCATGTGGTGAAGCCACTGTGCTGGTCCAAGCAGAAAGAGACGAACAAAATGACATTGAGCCCAGTTCATCCTGAAAGCAGAACCTCTGAGCTATGTGGTTAAGAATGGAAATTCCAATTTTAGTCCAAGCAAATCTTTTGATGTATCAAGTTCGAGGGTGAGGTTTCATTAAAGGAATTTAAAATAAAAAAGTGAGATCACAGCAAATTTTTTTAAATGATTGTTTCAGTGAAGGGAAAAAAGGTCTTTATCCTGATTCAGGGCGTAATTCCTGATCCTGGTCCCTGGAGAAAACACCCACCCTTGGGCAAATCATTCCTGGGGACGGAGGAGGGAGGGAGGCGTCTCTTTATTTCCTTGTATATAAAATACAAGAACTAAATAACTTGGATTAACAACCAGGGCTGGGGTTTATGATAAGACTGTGATTAGGACCACATAAAAGGAGAAAATGCCTTAATAAGAACTGCTTTGTGGCCTGTTTGAGCCTTTCTTAGTAAACTAATAAGTTACAATTTTCCTGGAGAGAAAATCTTGGAAATGACCCATTTCCCCAACAGGACATCATTTCCTGTAATTCACATGTGGTCAAGTTAAAAAAGATCGTTTGAACCTAGCTTAGCCAGACCAGGGAAAACATTAAAAATAAGTGTTTATTTTTCTGATTAAAGCCAAACAATGAGACTCAAAATAGGCCACAGAAAACCCACAGAATCTTCCAAGTTCCCCTGAGCTGACACATCGAAGGACATCTACTCACAGGGGAAAGAAGCAGAGGTACTGGCCTTCTCTTACGGGGCAGGGCTGGAGAACTGTTGGTCAAATTCCTTGCCCATATTTAGGAGCAGAGCTTCCTTTCGGCCAAAAGAGTAAGTTGACTGTGAAGGACAGATACTTCCAGGCAGACACTAAGTACAGCAGTTGGTGTGATAACAGGACAGATGAAAATGGAAGGTCTTCTCCGAGAATTCCACAGCCTGGGCCAGGGCTCCAAAGGGCTGACTGGCTCCTGTGGTTCAAATCTCTGCTAACGTCTTCTTCCCTCCTACCACATCTACGGCAGGTAGCTGAGCCCTGGCCAGGGCCCCAGGAGCGTACACTCTCAACAAGCAGATATGAACAGACACTTCCAGAAAGTAGACAGGTGGACAGCCAGTAAGAATATGCAAAGGTGTCATCAAGGAAATGCAAATCAAAACTATTTCACAATGACTAGAATAGCAAAAGTGAAAAAAGACCCACAATATCAAATGCTGATGAGGACATGGAGCAAGGCTGACTCTCACACACCACTGCTGGTGACGTAAATGGTGCAAAACTTTGTTGTTCTTATTGTTTGAGACAGGATCTCACTATTACCCAGACCGGAGTGCAGTGGTGCCATCTCAGCTTGCTGCAGCCTCGACACCCCAGGCTCGAGCGATCCTCCAGCTTCCCGGGCAGCTGGGATTACAG